>NC_046628.1:8857742-9158791 GCF_900324465.2 Anabas testudineus
AAGTAGACATTCCTCTAATATCATAAGAAATCTTAGTTTCCATAAGAAACATTGTGATGATACAACATGATAGAGGAGTTTTGGAGGAGGAAGAAGATGCTTCTTCTTCTGACTACTTGTCAGATAGTTAATTACCTTCAGAGTTCCTTTACTCCTACAACTGTCCAACTTCAAGTCACAGGGGTGAGCAATTATTTCTGTACCTTTACAAAACCATTGATCAAAGGTGCAGTATTAAGAGGTCTAAGCTCTTCTCTCCGTCTTCCTTTCTATTTAATGCAACTATTTTTGTCACTTTGTGTGACAGGATGTAACACTTGAATGCACTGGAACTGGAAGTACACTCTGGAGTTTTACTGTCTACAACAGATCACTTAACATTATCCAGAGTTAAAATGTTTATTGCCATCATACAAAACACACATAGAAAACATACAAAACTTGTTACATAGAAAATTTCAAGTTTTGAGAAAGCCTCTTGGCTTGATTTGCCTCTATACAAGTCATCATCTTTTAATACTTTAGTATCTCCTCTGTCTTGGGGAGAAGATAGTGTTGGGGTTACTGTCGCGTTCTCTCTCCTTTTCCCGTTCTTTCTGGCTGTTAGGAGACAGGGCCTCCTCCAGCTTCTTGTCATTCTTAAAGAGATCTCGCCCCGTACGCATAATGTGTTCTTCAATTTTGCGATGCCGTTTCATGTCTGAAAGTACTTTGTCAAGTCGGGCTTCCCTTTTCACAGACGAGCGGGCTGAAGATCCTGGGAGTGAAGAAACACCAAATCAACACTTTCACTACATTCTCAGATGGTAAAAAAACACAACAGTGAAGTGCCGAGAGAAAGCACAACACCATTTATTAGTTTAGCTTTTTGGAATCGAGTGTAAATTTAAAACTCAAATCTCAGTTGTTACTATCATACCTGGTGTTCTGCGTCTGTTGATGAAAGCATTTTTGGGAGTCGTCTGCATTTGTTCCTCGTCAAAGTCAAACTCTGTTGGTGTTGGAGGCCTGAAAAAAGCAGCCATGACCCTTATTAGCCACAACCAGGAGACAAACCACAAAAGCTGCAGATGAAAAAGTTGTAAAAAAACAATACTGACTTGCGTTCTCTTTCCTCCCTCTCCCTTTCCTTTGCTGCCTCTTCCTCATCGTCTCTTTCAGGTGAGGGTGTACGCTCAGGTGTAGGGGGCCTTCTAGGAAGCGGCACAAAGTTCAATTCCAGCATCTCCCCTTTAGCAAGGAGCTCATAGAGTCTTTTAATCTCAGCAGGAGGAGGCATCCAATTTTTGGGGTCCTCCATTTCTTCGTCACTGTACGCGATCTCCCACTCACTGTCCACTTCTTCAACCTGCTTTCCCTCCTCAGCATCCACTCCTGTGTCTGCCTGGGCTTCATCTTTATGTGCCTCTTCTTCTGCCGCATCAGCATCTCCATCTGAAGAAAGCAGCAAAAGATGTACAAATGGTAGAAATAACAGTAATAACTCTTCTTAATATTCATTATAGAGAATTTAAGCAGTCTAGTATTGCATTATATGCAGAATTAGATAAAGTATGATGTGTAAATACACATTTTGCATAAGTACTAGAAAAACTTAGTAAAGCCAATGGTAAAGAAAACACAAAACAAGAGTCATTAAACACCTTATGAACGCGTGCATGGTTAATCCTTTAGACAAGAAAGCAGAAAGATTTCACCGGACTTGAAATACTGTGTGCCTGACAGTCTGTGAAGAGGTTAAAACTCAGAGTTGTTTTAAGACTTCTTATATAAAACGTTATTTGAATATCATGTGAATATGATATAAAGTGGCTTGTCATATCATCCCTTTGAAAAAACTGTTTCATGAAGCAATTGTACTTTCACATGTTAACAAATCTTCTGATTCTGGTTTGCCTATTACGTATGTGTGCTTTGGACATGTGTAAGTAACTAGTTACCTTTGTCATCCTTGGCTGTAGCGTCCTCCTCCTCTGGGGTAGCTGTCATCTCCGTGTCCTGGTGCTCTGTGCTGTCCTCTTCCTCTTTGCTCACTGCAGGGTTTTCTGCGTCCTTCACACCCAGAGCCTCTATGCCCTCACTCAGTGAAGAGTCCGTGGCCTCAGCTTGCATCTTGCTGCTGATGATGAACTTTTAGCCTCAGATCTGCTAAAGAGAAGCACGATTTATGAAAGATTACATTTGAGCTCAACTGAGAGAAAGTTAATGATATACTAACATGCAGTAATAGAGCTGGCCGAAAGTAATGCCATGCATAAAAGGCTATACGTAAGTATGTAATGTGTCCCGATACTGGCTGTTAACTTTGTAACATAGACACAGCTGAAACGTGATTTTATCCTTAGCGTTACTGGACTCAATCGGCTAGCTAACGTCAGACCTAACAATCTAGCTAAAGACACTTAGTCAGCAAGCTTGCCTTAAATTATCATTACCAAATGTCCGGAGTTTCCTGAAACGGCAGTATTGTTGGTAAATGTTGGGTCAAATTATCTTTTCCGGTGAATTAATTCACCAAAGCTCTCCATGAGACTTGCTAAGGATAATAACTGATTGTGCAGAGACGTAAACATAGCGCCATTTTGGACTAGAACAACTAGGTGATGACGTGAGAGGTTCTGCTAGACCGCGAATTCCCACTGATTGTACATCATGTGGCTAGTCCATTAAATGTATAAATAACCGGATACAGTTTAGGCTTTTCTTGTAGAGATCTGCGTTAGCCACGACTTCCTGTGCAGTGCGCAGTCGCACACAGGGTTGAATGCACATCGGGGGATTTCTTTTTATTAAACCTAATTTAATGACTATTTACGCTAATGATGCACTTTAAATGGTGGAGGTAGACGTGTAAATAGCATAACGTTGACTACGATTTGCAAAACTATGAGAAAATATAAATATAAACAAGGACGCTGGACGTCAAATAGGCGCCATTGTTTAAGCGACTTCTGATTGGTCAATGGTCGTTTCCGGTGTTAGTGCTCCTCATTTGAAAAGTGTTCCGTTAAACTACAAGCTGGTACGTTCGTCCGCCATTGTTAAAAAGACGGCGTCTGCAATGTTGGTAGAACTAAAAGTTGGGGAATAACAAACTGTTTGTACGAGGAGTCCGTGTTCGAGGTCGGTAAGAGTTAGTTGAGCATTGGTTATGTAATGGTTAAATAATTAATGGCCATTTGCTAGGCCACTAACGTTCATTTGGCGAAACAAGAGTAACGAGAAGTTAGCTAACATTAACATGATCCGAAGTTAGCCTAGCCAAGTTAAGTTGTTATTAGCAGTTTGAAACCATCGTTAAGTAGTTTAGTATTGCATGGCTTTGTTTGAAGGAAACTGATGCACATCTGTTAACAATCTGCGTCGTTAGACTGAGATTTTATGTATGTTATCACCAGTGTAACTTTAACGTAAGCTTGGCTAACTTGACTTGTTACTATCCAGGTCTTTGTTTTTCGAGAGCTCAAACATGGCTCAGCGTGTAGCACCAGATGGAGGAAACAAAAAGACGTCCAGGGTTCGGGTAGCAGTTCGTTTGCGACCCTATATGAGCAAACAAGATAAGAAAGACGAGGGACCGTGTGTAAGAGGCCTGGACTCCCAGAACCTGGAAATAATCAACTGGAGAAATGCTACGGAAACAGTTAAATACCAGTCAGTGTCCTCAGTTCATTGTTTATATGTGTAAAAATATTACTGTTATTCGCATTTCTAATTATTGCCCGATAGTAAATTCTAATAGTGTCCTGCATGTTGTTGCAGTTTTGACGTTTTTCACGGTGAGCAAACAACACAACAAGAGGTTTTCCTTTCATCGGTGAAGCCAATTCTTCCACACATACTGAATGGACAAAATGCCAGTGTATTTGCCTATGGGCCTACAGGAGCTGGTATGTCTCCAATATTCTGTTGTTAAGCAAAACATCGTTTGTGTGTGTCTTTGGTTACTTTATATGTTATTAGTATATTAGATTGAACTGAATTCATCATTCCACGTACATCCTCTGTTCCCTTCCGTAGGTAAGACCCACACCATGTTGGGCACTTCAGAGCAGCCAGGTGTGATTCCCCGTGCTGTTCGTGAGGTCTTCAATCTGGTTAAAGCTAAGGATGAGGATGAAGGATGGGACTACAGTATTGGCATGTCTTATTTGGAAATTTACAATGAGAAGGTATAAATGTTGTTTATCTGATCTGAAAACACATCTGGTCTTTTCAATTTAATTCTAACCTGGTTCTAACTTGAGCTGTGCCCTGCTCCTAAATCCCTTAGCATCTCTTAAGCTTTTAAAAATTGTGTGCAGCTTTGTGTTACTTTGATAGCTTTTTGTCTAATTATTTGGTATAACTGACGGGTTTAATTATAGATTTATATATAAACACTACATATTTACATAGCCTCTTTGGGTATTCAATTAAAGCTAGATCACATTGTGCAGCCCATCATTGCATCATTCTTTCATATTCTCAGGTGTTAGATCTTCTGTCCCCGGGCTCCCAAGATCTGCCAATCAGAGAGGACAAGGACAAGAACATCCTTATCCCTGGCCTCACTCACACCCCCATTTCTTCCTTCTCAGAGTTTGACAAACACTTTGTTCCTGCCAGTCTCAATCGTACTACAGCTTCTACCAAACTAAATCAGCGCTCCAGTCGCAGCCACGCTATTCTCCTCATAAAGGTTTGATGTGTAATCTAATAAACACTGTTATTCACACTTATTTATGATTCTCTCTGCAAGATCATCAGTTTTGGACTGCTCTGTGCAGTCTAACAGCATCTTAAACAGGTCGTGGCCTCTGAGCAGTAGGCCAGGATTTGGTAGCTGGTGCTAAAATCAATTCTCTCCTGCAACACTCCCTCTAGCAATGTTTGGGCTATATGGGATTACTATGAGAGAGAAACAAATGTCATGTGTTTTTTTTTTTTTTTTTTCTTTCTTTTTTTTAAACTTCCTGTATTGTAGCACAGAATATGCAGTATGCCACATTTATCGTTGTCCCCTAACTTTAAATCTTTTTATTGATCTAGGTTGTGCGGACTCAGCGTGCCTTCCCTCACAGACAACAGACAGGCAAGCTGTACTTGGTAGACTTGGCTGGTTCTGAGGATAATCGCCGCACTGGAAACCAGGGCATTCGTCTGAAGGAGAGTGGTGCCATCAACCTGTCCCTCTTTACTCTCAGCAAAGTGGTGGACTCCCTTAACTCTGGCACTGCCGTCCGTGTGCCATACAGAGATAGTAAACTAACCCGGTTGCTGCAGGACTCTCTGGGCGGCTCGGCACACTCCGTTATGATCACCAATATTGCACCAGAATACAAATACTATTTTGATACCTTTAGTGCACTCAACTTTGCCGCCAAATCCAAGCTCATTGTGAATAAACCCTTCATTCGAGAAACTGTGGCTGTGCCTGTTCTGCCAGGTGAGTGAAACTGAGTGCGAAATACATTCAGAGGGTTTGTAAGGTCAGGAAGGAATTCAGTATGTAAAAAAAAAAAAAATAAAAATGATAATAAGGAGCCTACACACGGTCTGATCCATGGGCCATTAGGGGGCATCCAAGCCACATCCCAGAGAATGACTTGGAGCAAACGACCAGCTCTCTCGCTGGATAAGATGGATGTAACTTAACAATTTTTGCATCTCTGTTGTTTTGACAAAATTCTTATAATATAGTCTTTAGCACTCATTTGCTGGTTACATTTTGCTGTTCTTTCCCTGGCTTTACTTTAGCCACTGCAATGCAGCCTTGACTGATGCTGTGCCATTTTTATCTGAATTACTTTACACTCCAGAGAACCCCACAAACACTGTAGCTTGAGTGTGCTGAATACTAAACTGTTAATTTCCCTTCTGCCTTCATCTCCAGTGAAGCGGTCCAGAGAGGACCACGAGGCGGGGGGGTCTGGCACTGAGCCACATAAGAAGAGGCAGAAAGAGGAGAAGAAAACTGAACAGGATGGGTCCTCACCCTCTGCATTTTTTCACAGGTAAAGACCAAACACGCACACGTATTGATTATTTGTCAAGTTAATCAGACAGGGGAAATGTGATGCTTGAATGTGAAGGAAATGCATTAACACTAGGACTAGCATAACACTAGCCTAGTGTTAACACTTTAAATTCAGCTTCCTCTACTCTGATCAAACCATACACTGGTAACCCTAACAAACCACAGCATCAAAACAGTGTCTGAAGTCTTATAGGTTGTGCTAAAAGCAAGGGAGCAGTTGGCTATAGATGTTGGGTTTACTGAGGGAGGCACTGCTTTTTTCTATGTGTTGTGTGTTTAGGTCTAAGGTCTATCTATGCTATGACACTAGGTATTTATTTAGCCTGGCCTACTTCTGAGTGCTTTTCAAAGACCCAGGATATACCGTCTACTTTACAACAATGGGTTTTTCAACGCCCATGTCGATCTTTAGAGAGCAGGAAAGCTAAGATGTTTAAAAGTAAAATAAAAAAAAAAAAGTCCACCTAGTAGCAAGTTTAATAAATTCAGGACAAACTTAGAAATAATTTATCTTTCAAATATATCATTTGTAGACAACAAGATTAGAGGAATATCGGTTAAAAGTACTACACTGTATTTTTAAATCTAAAAAAAAAAAACACTTGACAGTTGTCTATGTATACATAGATCAAAATAATCCACAGACATTGGCAGAGGCAGGTGCATTAAAAATGGCAAAGATCCGATTAGTCAGTCATCAGGTCAATTGATCAACCATTAATACTGTTGCTCCTTGTTGTCGTACACATTTCCTGTTTCCTCATTTGTTTTCTCTTTCAGTCCATCAGAGCCATCAGTGATGGACAGACTAATTGCTCTGGAGAAGCTGATGATGAGCTGCCAGGACAAAGACAGAATAAACATGCTGAAAGACGTGGCTCAGTCTCGCAAAGAGATCCAGGTGAAAATGCATACCTACATCAAAACTCGAATTTGTCCACCATGGAGAAAAATATGTAAACAAACATAAGTTTTTATCATTTAGATCCCAACATGGTCTAACTTTAGTTTCTCTCTGCCATAACATTACTCTGTATGTGACTTGGATACTTTCATCTCTTTATACTGAGCAATCAGTTCTTTATATTTGATAGCAAACCTGTTGCTGTTCTTTGTGTTCACAGGAGCTCAAAGAGAAGCAGAGGGAGTTTGAGAGCAAGGCCCGGCTTTTTAATCGGTTGGCTGGAGAAAAGTCGACTGATAAGGAGCCAGTTTTCAAGAACAACACAGTTCCTTTGCAAAGAAAACAGTCTAATGCAACAAAACCTATTAAACAACAGGCTGTGGTCCAACCTCTTCAAGGTCAGTTAAAGTATAAGACAGTAGATGTGTACTATAATACTGTCTTTAAATCACCTTTTAGTACAAGGGCTACTGTATATGAACAAATGACCTTCAAAATCTTTTTTTCCTGCTGTGTAATCATCTCTTCATGCTTGAGGAGTCAGTCACTAATTCTGTCATGTAGAATCACTCTAGATAATGATGAGCTGCAATGTGATACAACAGCTAAGCCTACAATATAGGAGACAGAAGATATATCAAATGACGATGAGAAGCAATTATTTTTATACCCTTCAGCAGCTCAGTATGAGCCTTACTTTTCCTGTCCCCCTGTTTGGCATTAAAGTCATGCTAATGTTTGTTTTGCAAACTAAGTTTTGTTTACTTTTTTGTTCTTTTTGTCTTATTAATGAATTTAAAACACTGTATTTGGTTTCCTCCTTCAGTGTCCCAGCTACAGCCTCTTCAGCAGCTTGCTGTCGTCAAACAGTCTGTGTGTGTCAAGAAGAAGAAGAAGCTTTCAGATCCGGTTGAGGTCAGCATCCAAGCTGTAACAGTGCTGTGCTTAGCTTGACACATCTGCAGAATTGCATGCATCAGATACAAGCTGACACAGTGCATTAGCTACAATTGTTTGTTTTTTGTTTTTTTGACTCAACAGAATCTGCAAGATCTCAGATTTATTAGGTCCAAATGAGCCTTTCCAGGCCAACGTAGACATATGTTGACAGTTAAAACCTAATTTTCATATGCTGTACATTTTTTTTTATTATTGTGTTTACTCATCAATTATCTACTGTTCCCTCTTTCTCTTAGCCTCCAGGTGGTAAAGAGAACATATTGGAGAATGCCTGGGAGTCCCAACTCAACACATCTGTGCTGGAGCAATCCAGGCATAAAATCCTGCAAATACTCAACACAGGAACCCTCAAAGAGCTGAAAGGTCTGCAGCAGATTGGGGACAAGAAGGCAAAGCTCATCTTGGGCTGGAGGGAGATTCATGGTCACTTTACAAAGGTTGGATTGTATCCTCTGTCTGTAAATATCACAATCATTTTAAGTGTTTTTCTCACGTCAGGTGTTTGACAGTTGTAGACTTGAATTTACTTCTGGTGACTCTTTGATTTATTGTTTTGCAGTTGGAAGATCTGGTAAAAGTTGAGGGCATGACAGAGAAGAGATTTTCCTCCTTCATGAAGGTAAGACCTCAGTCAAATAGTTATTTTTTTTTTTTAGCTGCACTGACAGTCTGGCCCCCACCTGCTTTGTTCTACCATACTAGTCCAGATTGTAATATCTCAGAAAAATAATAATAATAATAATAATAATAATAATAAAAAAGGCTTAATTTATTTTTTTTTTGTAAGGGAAATTTGTAGTTTTCAGCAAAACCTAAATGAAATGTGTTGGATTGTTTGCTATTAAATTTTTATTCACAGCAGGAATTGTGATATCTTTGACGCCCAGATTTCATCTAGCACATCATTAGGTCAAAACTGTTAGAGTTTATAACCAAACACCTGATTCCACTCATCAATCAGCTGTACCTAATGATTTGTGCTAAGCAGATAATGTTGAGCAATGTGATACCTGGTTATCAGCATGTTGCCATTTAACTTACGGCTTTACTGTGTGTCAGTAGAGCCTCAGACTCCAGCATAACTATGGATTCTAGTTTATGTAATAAATAGCAGAGGGTGACCAGTATTTGCACAGTATGCTGCTTTAGAGATGATTTGTGCTTCTGCTCTGTACTTACATGAATTTCCTTCTTGTTTTCCAGGCAAATATCCTGAGTGCCATGGGAAAGTGATTTTTTTTTATTTTTATTTTTTCTGTTGTTACTCAAATCCTAATGCCTAATGTATATGATTTCTATCTCAGAAGCTTTATTTTGTCATTTTTGATGTTTTTGTAGTTGCCATTGTGCTTCAGCTGATGGCGCACTATTGCTTTTTAATAAACGTCTGTCTTGACATTGAAGTGTTTTGAGACTTTATTTCACTATGATAATGAAACTGTTTACTTTCTCATGTGGTAACATTAGAAATAGTCTCATCGGGAGTACCTATTGCCCATTTCCGGGTTGGGAACCCTGATGGGGCTCATTTGAAATAAGAGGACACCCTTTATTCCAGTTTACTGTGAGGTAATATCCCGTAAACTGTGATTTCGGTGTTTCTGAAGAAGCAGTTTTGGATGCTCCAGCCCGTCGCCTCATCCCCTCCTCCTGTCTCCACATCACGTCGTCTGGGTGATTTCACTTTTCATTTCACACCCCTCCTCCTCCTCCTCCTCCTCCCTGATCCACCCTGCTGCCATCCCGGAGACTCCCCATCAACACTGCGCTGCTCCGTCCCTGCTGCACCGAGGCTCGGGTTCAGCCTTCGCATTAAAAAAAGAGAGGCGCGGGTTTCTATAAATCGGCCACACGTTTGCAAATGATATCCGAGGAGATGTTCAGTCGAGCCTGATGCTGATTTTTGTTTTTCCTCTTGAGATTAGCGTTACCGTGATGCCAAAGCCAGGGACGCTCCGGCTGTAGTGAGACGGGCGCTGGATTGAAAAGGTCAGTTTGATTTCTCCTCACAGCTACATTGAAATGCATTTAAATCACATAATGTATTTATCCTACAATAACTCAGGTGATTTTAATGCACGGCTCCAGTGGCAGACTGCATGTGTTTTTATACCTATTGTTGCAATTGAGCTTTCCCCGGATTGAAATCAGCAGCAGGCTAATTAAGGAGCATCCTCCCTCTCACCCATCAGTCCGACATGAGTGTTTTTCTATTCCCCTCTATTTACTGTTGGGCTCTGCACCTTTTGCTCCGTGTCTCATTGAGCTCCTGTGTGCTCGTATTAATGCTGTGTACACACCTGAACCGAGACATGGCTGCTTTTCAAAGGACCCTGCCTCCATCTGCCATGCCTTTGTGCTCCTCATGTCACTGCGACCTGCTTTTCTTTCTTCTCTTTTATTTTTCTTTACCACAGACCGACAGGCTGCTGCTGCTTGAATGCAGCTTTGGAGCACATGCATTTACAATTCAGCCATGAGAAGTGATCACAAATGAGGAGGTTATGAAAGTGGATTATTATAGAGGCTTATCGTGAAATTGAGCCGGGGTCCAAACTGGAAAGCGCCATGTACTTAGGGAGTGTATGAAAATTAACAGGAGGGAAGAGGAGCTGAACCTCATGGTTCATTTAAAACCTGACCAGCATTCATTATATCTTTTTTTCATCTGGAGTGAAAAAATTACAATATCCTCTGCCTAATATCTAAAATGATACTAAAACTTAATTATTACAACTATTTCACATGGTGTACTTTAATTTAAACTTCACTCCACTGGTAGTGCTTTACTCTTTGTCAGGGTCACAATGGCAATTTGAAACACATCCTGTGTTTTCTAACACTACGTCACAGTGATATTCAAGAATTAAGTGTACCTCATCATTTGAATCAGCCTACTATGCAACTTCACTTCAGTCCAACTAAGCTGGTTTTAGGATCAATAGTAGTCAAATATGAATATTATCCAAACATTATTATGGCAGAACTGCCACACGTGTGTTAATCCATCCATCGTCTTTTAAATTAGACTTATTTATTTTCGGAAATATACCACAAGCTTTATATCAATTTTAAAAAATCACTTAATGTAATTTAAATAAGATAATATCTATTAATTGTATTACTTCTCCAGCTGCAGAATGATTGTTTGTTTTTCTCTGTCATCTGCTTTCAACTATAATACTGTAGCCTGTTGATCTTTTCAAATTATTTTTAATTAAACCTAGTAAACATCTGAGTTCCAGAGAGCAATGAATTGTGTGAGGAACAAGATGTCCACATTATCGAAGCGTGTCCCAGTGAGCTCGTAGTTTTTGCTTGTAGTCTTATGACTGCTGTGTTACTAGACATACATGACACAGACAGGCAGCTGACTGTCTACAAATGCTGCAAGTCTGGGTACTGGTACACAGATACATCATATTTTTTTGTCTGTGCTATTTGTCGTTCTACTTACCACCTGGTGTCTATGTTGCCCACAATAGAGCTCAGAGATTTCCACCATAAATCCACACTCTAAGCTCTGCTGGCAGCTTAATGTGTAAAATTGATGGACATATCTTTTAAGAGAATAATCATTTTTAAATAGCACTTTAGTAAAAAGTATATAAATAAAGTATGTAATTAAACAGAGCAATGGAGGTTTGAATTAGCTGTTGGTAAAATTATGGAAAATAGATTTTTGTAGAGATTAGCTTTCATTTACTTTTTAACCAAGAGTTATCTCTCATCTTTATGGCATCATTTTTAGACATATGTAATGCAACTGTGGCTCTTTGTTTTCCTCTGCAAATACTACATCTCTGACACCACACAGTCATTTTTGTGCAGTCCCTAAGCCAATGAGAGGAAGCAGTCTCTGTTCATAAATATAACTAAAACCCTCTTCTGGCCCCCAGGTGTAACAGACAGGCAGCGCACACAGGACTGGACCACAGACAGACTTCATTTTGCTCTCAGCATGGCTGTGAACATGATGCCAGCTTCATCCATCTGGCCAGGGGAGGAACAACCATCGCTGCTGGATGAGGAGGGCTGTCTGTCTAGCCAAGCCTCTGTCTCTGTCCCATGCCCACCAGTCACTGGAGAACAACTCATCCACAGCAGCAGTCCAGCCAGCACACGGCCAACCCGCAGCAAATCTAAAGGAGAGTTAGTCATAGTCATCAACGAGAAGCTGAGGAACAGTAAGTGACTGAGTTTGACCTCATATGAAGTCGGCTAGTGGATGGAGGAGGGTGGGGGGTATCACACAGCTGCTTAGTCAGCTTGCTCTGTGAAAGTCAAATTCCAGTGCATGAAAGAGCTCCTGGGAGAGCACACGGATATTTACCTCTTCCAGTGTTTCAAACGTTTGCCCGTCCTTGTCATTCCTCACGTGCAGGTAATGGGATCCACTCTGCGCCAGAGAGCACCTCTCCAGTCATCTCCTCTCCTCCCAGAAGACAACACTCCATCTCGTACCCCCATCATGGAAAGACCAGGAAGGGGAGCAGGGCGGGCTCCATCAGCTACACCGCCTTTTCACCCAGACCGTCGCTTTCTCGCCACTCCAGCATTGCCACCAACCCACCGTTAGATAGGACCAAGGTTAAAGACTACCTCCTCCTGTCTGTGCTGGCCTGCTTCTGCCCTGTCTGGCCCATCAACATTGTGGGATTTGTTTACTCAATCATGGTAAGAATATAGAGATATTTTGTTTTCTAGTTTTTGATGAGTGTTTTCTAAAATATGGATCTGTTAAGCCCAAACTAACAGATGGTTCAATCTCCTTCTTCAGTCTAAGAACAGTCTTGAGCAGGGAAACCTGGATGGCGCGGTGCGCCTGGGTCGTGTGGCCAAGATGCTCTCCATGGTGTCACTAGTAGGAGGGACGGTCATTATCATCGCCTGCATTGTCAACCTGGCCAGTGAGTGTCCCAAATCTGACCTTTAAACCTTCACCTCACCTTTTTACCCTCTGTGTATTTGTGCGCAGCTGATTCTTCCCTCTGAACTTCTTGCTTTTCTTGTGAATATTGGAATTTAATTAAGGACTTGGCACTAGGCACTAGCCCAGCTACAGCTGACCCTCCTGGCCCCAAAACCTGCTAATGTCACTATGTATTCCATCACAATATAGTATTTAGCCCTGTTAGCACAATCTGACTGTAATCGCTGGCATTATTACCATCCATGTTTGCTAATTATGACACTAGATACAATGCCTGCACAACTCTTTATACACTGCAGCACTTTACAAAATATGTCCACACTACACAAAGATCAGAACACATTAGTCATAATTGCATTTTACATTGTATCCCACATTTCTCCATATTTGTAAGTGTGGCCTCCCGCTGTAACTGACTGCATGCCTCAGATTGCTGTGTGTGTATCTGTAGAGTGATTTGTGTAGTCTGCTGTCTGTTGTACGCCTTGCACCATTTGCTTGTACAAAAGGTTCAGTCTTGTTGTCACTGTAACGTATGTATGCCTAAATAATATATGTCAGTGTCTGAGATGTTGATATGCTAATAAGACAAATAAATGTACATTTATTGTACCTGGAAAATAAAGGGATTCTGATAAAAGATCAGTGATTACTACTTATTAATGGCTTGTAAAGAAATCAACCAGTAATTGTTTATGATATTTATAGGAGTCAGTCAGTTAAATGGTTATTTGATGTTTCCCTACAGTTAAAGCAAATAGTTTGCTTTGTTTCCGAAGGCACACATTCACAACCCTTGTGGTCTCATTAAGTCAAGAGACATCCTAATTCACCTACAAGAGCAGGGCTCTGGAACCAGCAAGCCTTGTTTTTACTTATTATCTAACTGTCGTCTTTGGTCTGTGAAAGTATATACATCCATATAAAGTTGCAGAATATACAGCTCTTCAACTAATGCACTTCCTTTTCTTTTTTTAGTAAATGTGAAAACCTGAGTTTCATCCAAGGATGAAACTGGATAAGACAACTGACCGTCTGGCCCGCACCTGCACCACCGTCTTTACCGCCTAGTCATTACCTGGATGTGTGACAAATATGCACCTGATACACAGTGCTTACTTATATTTCTGTAATCTATAAAACCCTTCTGCTAATTGAAGAAAATACAATATGCAAATGCTGCTGCTGTAGGTCAGGGAGAGGGTTTTGTCTGTCTGATGTTAGATGAAGAAGGAAGCAGACAGTCAGACTAATCAGTCCTTTCGTATTCTGGTGAACACAAAGACACAAGCCCTTCAAGAATACCATTACCACCTGCAGAACTGACTCAGACAACGCTGGACTAGAAAACAGGGAGACCAATGAAGGTGGTTACAGAACGTCGAACAGGACGGATTGCCTCCCAGCTTCAGCACCACATGCAAGTCGCAACAAAATGTCTGCCAACAACAGGACGCATATGTTTCAGTTTGCTGTTAAATCCCCTCGGATACATGGAGAGGCTCTGGGATTTATGCAGCCGTGGAATCGCAGAGCAGAACTTCATCCATTTCCCTCACAACGAAGAAACACTTTCAATCACACTTTGTCCTCTTGTTCTAAGACTCTCCTCTGTGGTCTTCATGGCTCCTTCCATACATCTTATTTGAGAAGGGAGTGTATGGGTGGCAGAAGAGGACGGAAAAGAGGCTTACCAAGGACCAGCTATGGGTGCTAAAATGCAAGGGATTAAGGAAAGTCTCACCCAGAAGGCACATTCACTACTGCAAGGAAAAAGATGTCAAAGAGAAGGAAGTTTCTTGCTTTGAAAAGACTTAACTGTGATAGCAGGACCGTATATCAGCTCAACACCACTGACCACTGTGAGCCGGGGAAAGGCTAAAAAAAAAATAAAATAAAAAAACTATGTAGCAAGATACTTAAAACGTCGATTTTACACTGAGGCTTATTATGCTGTGTCACCTATAACCTATCTTTTGATAATGTTTGTAAAAGATCATTTTGAAACAGATTTCGTAAAGTGATGCTTTTGCAGTGCTGTGTCACGGTTGGCAGATGGTAATATTGTATATGCATACAGGGCATCACGATTTGCAAATGAAATAGCTTGTGATCACAGTCAAAGTTTGTGGCTGTAGCTTTAGTCTGCATCCGCCAGTCACCTGTACTTAAATACCAGACAGATTGTGTCCCATGAAAAGATCCAAATGCGATCAATTGCTCATTTTCATGTCAAAAACAGTAGGTTAAACTTTTGAAGGAACATTTGTAAAACAGAACCTGCATATCCTTAACTAACCTTGATCTACCTGTGATTCTCACTGTGATCTAAAACCGGGTTTCATCAAGTATGACTGAATCTTATTACTGAATCATGTACAGAGACGTCACAACCTCATGAGTTCCCACTTGCAGACAGTTTTCTGTCATGACTAATACTGGCAGTTTTTCTTCTTTTATTACTTTCTATGTAAATTTTAATTGTACTCAACATTTGATGTATTCTGCAGATATAAATCTCAATATTGTGATAATTCTCTAGTTGATATGAGTTAGAATTAAGTAGTTGACTGTCGGCTAGGCTCCTGGCAGTCGTATTACCACCAAGCTTCTATAATCTTTGTGGTTACTAGCATGTTGTGGATTTTTATTAATGTATGATGATAAAAACTGACAAATACAAGGATCAGCTGGCACTTGGAATATTATACTTCTGCGGCACATTCATAATAAAGACACAATGCATGCAACATGTTTTTAGTATTGCTTTTAAAGAGGTGAAGAGCTGCAGCGGTGGAGATTAGAGAGATTTTTGTTTTTGCCAGAGAGATTGAGTGTCAAGAGTGAGCAATGTCCAGGGAGCTTAGCCACTGAGGAGGGATTTTGTTTTGCAATTTAGCAGATGAGAGTAAAACACACGGAGGTATTAATGTAGTTCTCCGTACTGTGATAGTGTGTAAGCTGCAGGGAGGGAAAGTGCCTGCTGTTGTCGGGCTCTGCTGCAGAGACAGCAGGAAGAGCAAAATGCTGAGGGGAGAGGCCTCGAGCCAAGGAAATAAACTCTGATCAGCTGTAATGAGAGCTCGAGCCTCAGATGACTTCATCAAAATGAAAGCAAAATACCCCTAATTAAATTCTCTGTCTTTTAACCCTTTAATTACATATTACTGTGGCTGCTCAGGCTTTCATATCCATGACGAATGAAAACAAAAACATGCAAAGAGCAAAACATGTTTGTATTTCATAAATAAAAAAAAAAATGAATAGAGGAAATGTTTGCATCCAGTCATGAACAATTAAGACCGACCCGTTACTGTGGGGGCATATTCTATACTGACCAGAGTAGTAGATCAATCAATTAGTTAACACAGGTGATAAATAATCAGCGATTACTCTGATAATTAATGGTTTATATGATCTTTCACAGACCAGAAATCTGCAAGTGAGGCTTAAGCACATTGGTGATTTGAGCTAAATGCTGATGTCAGCATGCAAACATGCTCACAAGTACAAAAGAGATGTGCAGCTTCCAGTGTAGTGATCATGTAAATGGATTGTCACACTTTTCTAAAAGAACAACAGCTTGTTTATAACGGAGCTCACAGCGACTAAAAAAATCCACCACAATGGCAGAAATTTAACAGCACTCATGACATCTGGAAACAGCAGATCCCCCCTCCCTCACGGTTCACAATTTGACAGCTAAAGGTATTTTTCTCTGTACTCAGCTAATTTATCAGTACGTATATAGTACAGGGCGGCTCGGAAAGGGATCAGTATACCAGACAGAGTCACATCCAGATGCAGTAAGTGGGTCAGGGATTATCCAGCTGGGTCACATAAACACTGAGGCTGTGAGTCAGCTTGGCAGCGTTTGGATGCATCATGATCATCCTGTCAGTCTGCACAGCAAACAGCAGCATAATGAGATAGAGTGACCTGTGGCGATGCTGTTCTATTAGTGCCTGCTTCACTAGCAGAGCGAACAGGGGCTGAAAAATAATCGTTACAAATGTGAATGACTGCTTAGATTGACTGAAGCAGCAATGTCATTTAATATAAGTTCGATTTGGTGCAAGGCTGTCACCTTCCAAACAACGGACAGATAAGAAACATTCAGTTCAGTCATGTTTACTGTACAAGCACCAAAGATTCTCTTCAATCAAGACATGAGCAGGTATTTGTCCTCAAATAACTGCAGAAACATTGGAGCATGTTAATCAGGTGCATCAGAAGACAGCACAGCCTCTAAATGACTGTCTTGAGGTTTGGGTATATATAGGCAGCACAGATGCTGAAAAAATGATATAATCAGAGGACCACAAAAATTAGGTCAGAGCTGAGGTGTTACTGGCCTAGTTTTGACACCTGGAGTGTGTGTATTTATATATATATATATATATATATATATATATATATATATATATGCATTTTTAGGGAACAGTTGTGATGTTTGTCCACATGTAAAATGAAACATCTGTACGCACAATAAAATAAAGTATAACAGACATAAAGAAACTTGACTCAGCAAACTTTAGAACAATTATTTGTGTGATCTGATCAGGTAATGTTGAAGTTTTACATTAAGTATACTAGCTAAATTGAAAATTGATGTGACCCTCAGGCTGTTATTAGGTCAGTTATTACTGTACAGCCTTACTGCCATCCTTCAGCATCGTTAGCGAGCTGCAGCATTTAACTTATCACAGTCCTGGCTAGGTGGCGGCATTGTGCTTCTTAACGGCTCTTCATTGAGAAATAACAGAGTAGATTCAAGGATCTTCAGGCAATTATTGCTTAAATATACTGTTTGGGACATAGTTGTGGGTCTTATTATTACCTGTTATTTGTTTTCTCAATGCTGCTGCTGCTCTGTGCAGAGGTTTGGATTCATATTTGAAATCAGATTTCTTTGAAACGACATAGAAGACTTAGATAAATCTCCCCTGAGCAAACAAAAGCCCTGTAATAATAATTAATTTCTTTCTTTCTTTCCTTTTTTTGTTTTTATCACATCTGGACTTGGACTGCTGCAAAAATCCGTATCTGGGGATGTTCAATAGCCTCAAATGTACTATCTTTAGATTTCTACCTGTGAGTTTTATAGTTTATTTAAATTTTTAATGGCCAATTTGAAGGCTTACATGAGCAACTTGGTAGTTATTTGATCTTAGTTATACTGTAAAACCACTTCAAGCAGATATGTTTGTATAATCAGAAGTGTCCTGTGTTATTTCTAGTTGATTCTGGCTGTATTGAGTGGAATATGTTTGAAAACTGTAATAAAAGTCAGCAGAATTCCTAATAGTAATGTTACCAACACAGAGACGATGTTTGTCCTCTACTGTCGGGAGAGGGCAGGCATCAGTGGTGTAGTTGATGTTTGAGCACAGTGAGGAACAAACAGTGACTAAGATGAAACAGCAGCAGCCTTCTCTGATTTCGCAAAGAGTTCCTTCCCGCTCAGGATACACGAGAAAATGCACAATAATCACAAACTGTTTTTCTGACCCCTTTACTATTTCAAATCTAGACTCGCTCTCTGTCTCGACGTCCATGACTCTGCTTCTGACTCAGACGCTCTGTCAGCTCGTGTTGAGCCCTAGAGCCTGATACTCTGTTCATGCATACTTTAAAAGCAAGTTTATCAAAAACGTCCTGATGTTGTCCTGACGCTAACGCTGACCTGTGACCTCTCTGTCAAACAGATCACTATAGATGATGAGTAATAAGCAAATGAAATATTTTACTTTGCATTAATCTTACTTAATCAACACAATGAATTCCAGATCATTAAAATTATTATTAAGGAAACTATAAATTCAAGATTTTCTGTTTTTTTATTTTTAGAGTTTAGAAAGTCACAGATTTAAATGTCCAACTTCATTACTGCAGATGTGTAACGCAGTCTGGATTGAATTTGTAAGATGTCAGTAAGATGGCCAGTGTCTAATCTGCCTAGAATACAAGAGCAAGAATTATTTTTTGTCATCCAAAAGCTTGAATTTTTCATTTTGAATTCTGATTTGACGTCAATGTTTAGGTATGAGCTTTGCCTTTCAGTTAATTTTAATATATTTTTGTAAAAAGGAAGAAAGACAATACAAACCACAACAATTTCGGGTTTGTCAAAATAAAAATAAACTTACCTTGATTCAAATTGTAATGATAGATATACAGTAATGATTACATCTGTAGGCAACTGTAGGTAACGTTATGTTTCAGTCTTTTACTGTAGGTACAGTAACAGGTATCTTTTACTAGTTTCATTATTGGCTTACATATTGCTAATATTTGCCATAATTTGACCAGTGAGATGTCACAATCACAGTATTTTTTTTTACACAAGACTAGAAAACTGAGGATTTTGTTGATCTTCTGTCACCTGTGCTCCTCTTACAAATCTTTATGTGTCCACATTACTGTTAGAGAAGAGGCTGCAGTTGCAGATGCTGAAGACTAGGTGGCAGTGTTGGCTTTATTGTGTTGCCTCTGATCTGTATGTAAACATCAGAGATTCAAAGAAGCCACCTTTAAACAGTGGAGCAAATATAATAGAAATTCAGGAATACATGCAATAAACCAATATGAATGTTTTATGAAAAGAAAAAAAGAATCATGCACACTTTATGTTTCAGAAGACAAACACCCAAAGCAAGTGAAACATCATAAATATTTACATACATACATTTTTAGTATGCCTCTTTTACCTCATGAGACTGAGCACAGATAAATCCTGCAGCTTGGTTGATGCAGTCCAATGTAAAGCAGGAGTCATAGAGAGTTAATAGACAACACTGTGCTACACCACTCATATTTGTAAGTCAGACACTAAACAAAGGCTGATCATTTTATTCACCGTGTGTCAAAGCGTGGCCATTACCACAGCGCTCCACAAAACACCCGAACGTGTCTGTTACACTGTCCGCTTCAGTACAGTGTGAGGCAAACTCAGGTCAACACCAATTTGTCATCAACAACAAACTGATACAGTGATATTTGAACCGCCACATCAAACACCTGTGAACAACATAAAAAAAAAGTTACTCCAAAGTAACTGAAATATTCTCATTAGTTAATCAGAGCAACAGACAGGAGAATTGGGAACAACGAAATGAACACGTCATCCTGCAGCACAGCCCGGCAGCATCGACACCAAACATGCAAATATCTGACACAAATCATCATCAACGTGGAAGAACCAATTATCTTATGAGCTTGTCATGTCTGCAGGCAATCCAGTGGCAGATCAATAGATACGAAACATCTGACGATATTAAGACCACTTGGAAATCTTCGGAAGCATCAGGCTAAACATTATTGCAAGGGAGAGGTATGCGCGCAGTGAGACAGTCATGATGGAGGAGTTTTACTGTCAGCAGGTAATAAACTAACAGGACAGATTTAATAACACAAAGCAAACCTGGCATGAAAAATGCTGAACAAATAACTTCTTAAAACTCTTCTTCTTAAGACTGTCTTGCACTGTTTCAGATTTCTTTTGTTGATTGAGATCTGACCAGCCTTGAGCAGCGCAGACGAGCATTTAGAGTGACCTACAAGAGACATGGATTCTCATGAATATGATTATGAGAACTCTCTCACTCTTAGCTATGTGTTGGGATCAGCTCCTGTATTTGCATCAGGCCTGTTCAGCTCTAACATTACAGTTTTGATCTCTGAAGGTAACCCCTTTGGAAATGCTTTGATGAATTGTGAACTCATTTATGACACAAAGTAAGTAGGATATGAATCCATCCTAGCCATGCAGAAAACCCCCGGAGCATGCGATGAAACTTCTCCCATCCCGAGTCTTCAGGCCGTCTTTCCAGTGTCAGTACAGTGGAAGAGGCTCGGCTCATTCCTGCAGGGTCGATCCAGGCAGCTCGTTGGTCAGCGTGTGCCAGCGCTCCACCTTCTTGCCCTTGTTCTTCAGACAGTCTATCCAGTGCTGTAGAGTCTCTCCCTGCGAATGACACCCTAAGGACACACCCCCTAACCAGTGCAGAGACAAGACGTGCAACCATTCGTCAAATCATTTTCACGAGAGAGTGGATGTTAAACAAACACTGAGGACTAATATAAATCTGTTTGTGTTTCTGTGCATAAATCTTAGCAGACACATTTTCTATTACAAATTAAATGATACAACATTTTCCAAACTTTAAAATATGGTTTGTTTTCTAAAAAAACAGCTGGTACTATCTCTAAAGTGAAATTGTTTTCTTGTTGTCACTGAAAGACAACAACAATTCATCGTACGTTCATAAGATAAACTGAATAAACTAAAAGGGCTGCTGGTTTTGGCCTTTTCCTGGGATTTGTAGAAAATGAAAAAAAAATAGAAATACAACATACATAACCTTTAACTGCATGAAAGAAATATCTTGACTTTAAAAGGTCCCAGGAATTAGAGTTATTCATAAAAAAAGGATGGTTTCAAGCTCATTTTCAGCTGAAATGTCACTGACGCCCTTTTGGCGACTAAACCCCTGCAAATTACATACAGTGGTGCTTTCAGACGATAATAGAGAACATCCTAAAATATCTCTGGCAGCATTTGCAAGGGAGCAGCAATATTAGACTGTTAATAAAATAGCCAGCCAGTTAATGAGTGATCCAAAAATCACCAGCAGGAAATGATTAGCTACCAGCAAGCTTCTGGTCCCGACTCACCTATGAAGTCATTGGACTTTCCCAGGTCGTAGTCCCACACCGTGACCTCCAGTGTCTTGGTGGCTAATTCTGAGAAGGAGATTTCGTAGAAGAACTCCTGGGTGGAAAACAACAAGTTAAACGGGAGAAGCGGGCGAGAGCAAAGGTCAGACACTAACACACGTGGTCGTCTTTTTCTGTATGCCTCTAAAATAGTCCCTAATGAGGCAGCAGATAATGTACAGCCTGTAATTGGCTGTCTAACAAAAAGCTGGCAGAAACTTTGTATGCAGCACACTGAGGACTGTATAAGTCTAAATGAGCAGCCTCTACATTCAACCATTGTAAATGTGCTTTTTACTCTCACAGTTACACACATGCACGTACACAAACACGGACGTCTACCTCATTAAACTCAGGGTTGAGAGTCTTTTTTATGACTGCTGTTTTGTGCTTGGATTTCTTGTGAATGTCTGGCTTGAGGTACCTAAGAGAGAGAAATGTGATAGCGTTACATTTAAGTCATTATCATTCTGTACTGTAACTGCAAATGATGATGATCGAAGGGTCATAGTGAGTTAGGATCCAGAACAATATTCCTTATTTAACCTGAATAAAAAATAAAGTGTTAAAACATTGTATTGTATTATTAATGCTAGACTGTTTCTTTGCTATATGCCCAGAAACAACACGTCAATCCAAATCTCAGCAGGAAAGCAAATATGTGTATTTCCCCAAAGTGGCAAACTATTCTCCTGATGTATTATTTGTGGAACTAACCCCATGTGAGTGTGAGGACTGATCAGTAATTCCTTCACCAACACGGCACAGATTGAAAAAGCTCAGCATCCCCTATTCGTGAGCTGTCATTAAATTCTTGAGATATTTTTAAGCCAGCTGGAAGAAGCGTGGTAAAATCTCTATTCACATTTGCTTTCCACCCACCACCCACAGCTTGGAGAGCGTATGTTCCCACACGCTCTCAGACACAACAAAGCATCTGGGAAAAAAGCTCCCGCCAAAGGGCAAAGATGCGAGCACACATCTGAAATGAAATAAGGTGCATGATGCATTACAGAGGATGTGTGAGGGATGGATGCGTAGGTTCGATAGATGTGGAAAAAATAAAAAATAAATAAAGGGAGAAGACTTGAGATTGAGGCATGACGGGAGAGGAGAAGGATGATTGTCTGTGTACTGAGGCGAGGTGATCGTAGTGGCATGCCTTTCTTTATGTGTGTGCATGAATTTGTGTGATGGGATCTTGTTTAGTGTTTTAACCTATTGCAGAAACTTCAAAGCCAGAAAACATCAAGGAAAGTTAGGGAGGACTTTAAAGCCAATTTGTCCAGTTTTGTCAGGGTGCATCATTCAACCTGGGGCCTGCCCTCTCTGACACACACACATTTAGGCCTACGCACAGTATTGCTTCTCCTTCACCGTTAGTGTTTTTCAGTCCATTTTGAAGTCTGTCTGTACAAACACACTGTGATCATTATGTTGAGGAATGACTGACATGGCTGCCAATTGCTTGAACTTGTGGGAAAGCTGACCTCATCTGTTATTACCTTATGCAAGGTCAACTCAAACCATATATCTTATGAGTGATATATGACAAAAGGTGATTCATGGCCAAACACATGTATTAAGGTTTAAAGGGAGACCAAGGCCAGACGGGTCAGGAGGGAATTGTTCTGAAATGAGGGTCATGAAATGTCAGTGCAGCAGTCTGAGCTGTGAACTGTGCAGTCGCCATTTTATATACGTCCATTTGTGTGCTGGTAACATCATAGAAAGTGGTTTGAAATCATTCTTACGTTTTAACGTAGGGGTCTGAGTAACCGTTCACATCCATTGCTGCCAGGTGGGCACAGCGTTTCACGCCCACACACAACCCACCACGAGCCCTCTCCTTGCCCTCGCCCTTGACATCGCCATCACTGGCCGGGGGGAGGTACTGCAGGCAGAGCAGCAAGCGGCCTCTCTCCTCTAGACTCCTCTGTTGCTCTGTCTCCCACTGAGAGAGGGAGCAAACACAACAACAACAACAATAACAACAAAAGGCATATAATATAATAATAATAATAATAATAATAAAGGCAATATAATATACATATAACATATGAAAATGAGCGTCCTCAACGCGCAACACAATATTCAAGTTGTTCTTAAGCTGCTAATCAATAACTTATTATTATGTGTTGATTAAATGACTATCCACAATGTGAAAATAATGACTCATAGTGGCAAACGTCTACGTCAACGTCTACGTTGGCAACCAGTTGGTAAACAGAATGGAGCATTTAACAGCTAATGAGCCTCATATTTCCCTCAGGAGTTGTTAAACTGAGCTAAAATGAACGGTGGACACAAACACGACTTCAGCTAAATGCTAATGTTACTCCATGTCTACGCGATGAGTAAATAAGCCGCAGCTATTTGCTATAACAGGCTCACCATATTAACTTAATGAGGCGATGACCTGTCAATGCTGCGTTTACACAAGCCAAAAATCAATTAGTACATGTTCGTCTGAAAGCTGCAGTGCAAAAAATAGCTGCTGCAAACGGTGAAGACGCACAGCAGATTTTGAAGTAAGTCTATGTCACATCTCATCAATGAAACCTACTGTTGCCACAAGTGACGGGATGAAAGCACAGGCACAAACTGAAAAAATCCAGCTGATATCCACAGTCAGACATATTCACACCAACTGTTACTGTCAAGTCTGAGACACAAAACCACACAGAGACTCAAGGTTGTTTAGCAGACTAACGCAGCACCCGCTACACTTCTTTCCTCCGGCTGTTGCATATCTTCTTTTAATACATAAGAAGAACGATTACAGTTACAACAAAGCGGCCCAAACCCCATCTAAAACTCAAACACACTAACGTTTGAGCTCATCTTTCACAGCTCAGAGACCGACTCTACCATCACTGTCACTGAGAACAGCACAGGAGTGCAGTTGAGACCTAACTGGAGAATCACCCTTTAAGTCATATTAATGCACTTTTTCGCTCCAGGCTCAAGTGTTTTTCTGCAGACACCATCAAACTGCTGCTAAACCATTTGACAACATTTTGAACAATGACAGATAGATTCAAAGTGACAGACGAAAGAAAGCAAGGAAGCAGCAACAGAGAGTGAATAAGGGGAAGGCAATGTTCTTACAGGAAAGTGACTCACCCTCATGGCCGACAGCAGCAATACATACGTGTTATTTATAGGAGAGAGACACACACATTATCTATTTCAGGAGTTTCATCACTGCAGGTGCATGACTTTCAACTGAGTCGTCATCATCAGAGAAAATGGAGGAGCTTCTTTTTTTATTGCCTTTAATGTAATTTTAATGTACATCATTCCGCAACTGGATTTTTTCTAATGCGTCTCCTTTCCTTTATATCTCTCCATCTCTCATTAAGTCTTATCTTCAGGCGTGAGATGGACACAGCCAGGACGATCAATATGCCACATGCCCCACACTCCTCCGTGCTCCTCCCGCCCTCTTTCTAATTGTCTCAACAGCTTGTCCCCTACTTTCTCCTAATTCTCTCTTTCCCGTCTTTTCCCCTCTCTTTCTCTTTGTTTTTCTTTGGGAATCATCATTTCTGCCAACAGCTCGCGCGCCATCTGTTGTCAATGAGTAGGAGACTTTAAAACTCACCATTAGTGAGGATAATTTGTACCAGGTATCTGGTAATAAAACAGCTCAGACCTTCACAGATCGATAGAGAGCAACTCATTAGGGAGGTGGAAATAAACAGGCATCAGACGCACAGGCAGTGAAAAACGAATAAAGAAGAAATACATTTTGTACGTTTGCAGGATGAGAGACCAGACACAGTAACCGTTAATACAGTGAGAAACACAGGGGCAGCTTCATGACTTATTTGTACTTTAATAAATTTACTCAAGGACTGCATTTAAGTACAACTTTGTTATTCTAATGTATTTTATTATTATTTTATTTGTGTGGTGCAACCTGTGTCATTCTGTCTGGATACAGACTTTTTGGAGCAATATTTTTAAACTAATTGATTTTAAATTATTACTGTGCTGACTGATCTTTTCACTTGATTTAATAGAATTAAGCTTTTTGGAAGTAATTATATTCAGAAGTGTCCACCTGAGACTGGGGCAATTAAACAGCCGAACAGTACACCCAATAGATCAACTGAGCAGCACCTCAACCATTGACAGCCTAAGGCTACAGTGATATTCACTCATTTTTATTCATTTCAACATGATATAAAAATCAAAACTCAATTATCCAGGTTGCGGTTAATTACCTTACAACAACAAATGAATGCTGCCCTAATTGATTACATGACTCAAGTGAGTCTGCTAATAGATTTATAATAATATCTTATTGGAATTAATGGAAACTGTGTGTGGAACCATAGAAAACAATAGTTTACAAAATGATATACAATATTTTGAATAATTTAATATCTATATATCTCCTTTATTCTATATGTTCAGGTTTGGGCATGAGTTATAAGAGGACAGAGACAGACAGACAGACAGACAGACAGACAGACAGAGGAGTGGTGTGCTCACCTCTCTCAGGTAGCAAGAGATTCCTCTCAGGGCTGTGCTCATCGCAGTCGGTGAAGGCAGCTGGAGGTGGACAGAGCAAAGTAGATACACAATAAGGGATGTGACTGATGTGAGTGACAGAAGAGCAGCTCAAGCAGGTTAGAGGACCAAAAGATAAAGAGAAAGGAACAGATGTATTGTCTCGAGGGTGAAGCCACTTTGAAAATTACAGGCCTGACACAGCGTCTGAGTCTCAGAATAAGCGAGGGGCTTTAGCTTTTGATCTCAGAGTGGCCAGCAGCCTCAGAGGGCCAATCTAATACCTATAGCCCTTTCCAGCTCATAAAGAACAAAAACCCAGCACCGCCCTGCCTCTTTCCACACACATACCCCCTGGTCCCCACCACTTTTATTTTTAATCCATTTGTTTCTTGCTCTCTCTGTTTATCGACACTCCACTGGCCCCCCTCTCCTCTCGCTCTTCCTCCTCACCCTTTTATTCTCCCAATCCCTGTCTGTGTACCCTTTTCCCACGTGTGACCCAGCTGACATTTAGCCTGCACAAAAAAGCTATTTGTGGGTTAGGAGAGGTGATGTGATATTCTGGCCTCTGTTTACCTCGTATTTGTTTTACTGAGGAGGAAGGAATGATCTCAATCATGTTAGTCGGTCAATAGAACAGTGTGTTTGCAGGTTTGTGACGACAGTTGGATGAAGGGAGGTTTGGGGTGATTTACCTGTGAGGCATATTTCTCCAGCAGCGTTTTGAAAAAGCACCTGTTCAGCTCTTTTTCTTATAATGCTGCGGAGACTGCACAGACGCGTTGGTGTTTGTAATATAACGAGACCCAGGTGTGATTTATGCTGGTGTATTGATATGTCTGTGAAATATTGACATTTTAATTCCTCCCTGTTGGCTTCGAAACAATTTCTGGCCCTCTTTTTTTTCCACTTTAAAAAATGAGGTTGTGAGTCACACAGGAAGCCTTAATATATTGCATATTAGTGTACCCTCCAGTCATTTAACTCTATAATATACATTCATTTTTCTCTTCCCTTCCCTCCCCCCCGCCTCTTCTTCTCACAGGAGGGGGATGCTCCAGACAGATGTTAAAGTGTTTGGTCTGGTCAGGCTTCACACGACGCAGAGCCACCCGCGACTCCCCAATGAACTCATTATGTGTCAGCTTGTCTTCGTCACACACGGACACCCTGGGAGTGGAGGGAGGGGTGGGGAGGGTGGGGAGGGGCAGCAGAAGATGGTGAAAGAGGGAAAAATGAATAAAAATAAGAGAAGCTAATTAATGAGACAGGCAGAGTTTGAAAATTTTAAGTAGACAGCTGAAGTGTGGTATTGTGCGTATGAGGGAGTCAAACAACTTTAAATATTATGACTCATGTAATTATTTCTAGTTGTGGCAACTGCATAATGAGGAAAGCAAACTGCTGACATAAACCTGACCTGAATTAAAGAGCACACAGTCAGAAAAATCACCTACAGGATAAATACAGCATCTGTATACGCACAGTGTGCGAGTAATTGCCACGGGAATTCAGACAATGTGAAAGTGCATCTGCAGGGTTAAGTCATTCCATATTTATGGGCTTGGCAAACTTTTACATCTGGCATAATGTCATCCAAAATGCATAAGTGGGTGGAAGCAGCAGTGAGCAGTGAAGGAGATGGATGGAGGCTGCACATGTGAAATCAAAAGCTGCGGAGCGAGGGATGAAGTCACATGAGTGAGAAGGAGAGATAAAATGCAATAATTCATTTAAATTGTCAAATACAGCATGCATGCAAATGTGCATGGCTTTAGGTATAAGTGAGGAATTGGCATGCTGCAGACTAACTGATAATCAGGGTGATTGTTTTTGTGTCTTTTGTGCAAATACGTTCAGTGAGAAACAGAACATTAAGAATGCAATCTGTTAGCAGAGAAATACAGATATGAACATGCTGCTTCCCGGTCTGTCATGTTCTTCAACCTCTAACTAAATTCATAACCAATGAAATGTAACATTGCAGTCACCCGCTGCCTTCAGTTTGTGGTAATACAACATGGTACTGCACAAATGTTAAAGGTCTGAAGGGCCAGTTGCCTGGGGACAGCAGGTATGTGCTCACAATCCCAGAGGTAATTTCAAGTCTAGCACCTTATTAGCCAAAAGTCTCTCACAATTGAATAGGAGCAAAAACAGGAACTAATTAACATGAAAGAAAGGGCAAGAAAAGACTGTAGCAGGAAGTAAAAGTGATGATACTAGATGAAAATAAACAGCTCTGCAAGAGCTGAGAGGAGAGAGATATAGCTGTACGAGAACAGGACACGTGTCGTCAAAAGGGCTTCAAGATGGAGTGGTGAAGAAGAGTACGACAGGTCAATGAATCAAGTGTGAAGGAAGACGCAGCGAGATGTTATAATGCCAGATGATGTAAGGGTGGAGTTGCACAGTATGAAGTAATATACACATTTTACTGTCACTGTGACAGCTCCTGCTGCGTTGAAAGAAATGAATAATGTCAGTACAACAGAGGGATATATCTAATCCACACATGCTGTCACCTACTAAAATGTCAATGTCAGACGTAACTGCGGATATTAAAAACAACTCAAGAGCACATTTAAAGGCTTTTCTTCTGCTGCAGACAGGTACATGAAGCCTCATAGTGAGTGATAGTAGTAATGGATGCTGCAATTGCACCTTTTGTTCTGGTTCTTAGAGGAGCCAAAAAAATATTATATAGAAAAATAAAAAAATACTAATATAACTAAATACTTGCTGTTACTAATGGGTTGTATTATAGTGTTAGGTACTTCAATACAACAGAATAGACTCAACAAGTCACAGATATCTAAAGTAGTTGAATGTCTATCCTATTTAAATCCCACTCCCACGTGTGCTATGACAAAGTTTTAGTCACTTGCAAACAATTCCCAGCTTTTGTCACCTCTGGAGGGGGTCAATGAAATTAAAACACCCTGTGGTGTTTAGTCTGACCTCAATCTGTCACTGCAACTTGGAAAGGGAGAAAGGCAGACGGAAAGAAAGACAAAGGGAAAGAGATGGTTTAGAACGAGTGAGGGGAAATCTTTTCTGATCCTAGTGGACAGGAGGGATGTGAGGACAGGGAGGAGTGAAGGTGAGGTGACAGAGGAGGATCAAAGGATCAGCAGAGAAGAAGAGGGGGAACAGAGAAAGGATAAAAGCCTATAAACCGAGAGCACAACACTTTGTGATTGAGATGATAAGAAATCCTTTGTAAGCAGGAGTCAGCTTTCTGAGGGGGAAAGAAAGAACAGCGAGGCAGGACACAGAGAGGACAGAAATAGCCAGAAAGCCCCTACAATAATCATTTACCGGAGTGTTTTGCGGTACATATCTTCCTCCGTGATTCCACAGTAGGTGAGCGTCTCGTTCCACACGGGGTTCAGTGTGTTGCGAACTGTCTTGGTTTTCAGTTTATTGGCCTGTACATCACAGCAGAGACGAGAGGAGAAGAATAATGGAACTCAAATCCTGTTCTCGCAGCTGCAGACAGCAATCAGGGAAAACAACTTCTTACTGCTGCAAGGTTATTTTGTTCTACTGCTTTATTGGTCTGCATTATTTTAAAGCAGCTCTCAAATTATATCATGAACTAAGTGTGCACTCAAAGGTCCTGTGTAATGGCTTACTGGAGTTTTTTTTTTTACCAAATGTAGGGGCAAAACTATGTTCTGGTAATAATAAAATCAGACCTTGCAGGCTCCTGGCAGAAGGTGCAGTTTAACATAAGGATCAGCCAAACCGTTGAAATCCATCGGCTTCAGACCCTTAAAGAGAAATAGGGAAAGGGATGCACAATAATTAGAGGGAAATGTTGTCCAAACTGCCAGCACCAGTAATGAATTTTTAAAGAGCTACAGACTAAGAGGCGAGGAATTCATTTACAAATTAAATCTAAAGCACAGAGGTAGAAGACGCTGGGGACATTTTAATCTGTTACAGTCGACCGGTGAGCCACTTCATCTGTTTTATAACAATGTAAAAATTACCAATGAAAACAGAAATGTTCTCCAAATCTCTCAAAGGAACATTGAATCAAATTTATCTAAAGAATATTTAAGATCATTAATATCTCCCTTTAAACCAGGCTGTTCAATTATACCTAAATTGCAGATTAGACAAAATGGACAAAGTGGGTTTTGTGGTCTGTGGTGAACAGAGTGGATCGGGAGGATAAAGAAAGCTTCGATTTGTTGAACTTTGTTGACCTCTGCTTAAACGAATTGAACACAAATTAGTCCACTTGTGTTAATGGATTTCCCAAGTTGTGCAATAGAAAAGTACCAGATTATCAAAACCAGACAACAACAGTAAGTGTGTGCTTAAAAGTAAATCAATGACCATCATTGTAGAGTGTCCAACACAAAACACTTGCTTTTCTGCAATAATGTGAACAAAACTTTAGAGTCTACTATCACCAAATTCATGAGGAGGATCATAAACGTGTGTACCAAATGTTATGGTTGTCCGTTAACCATTTGACATTTTAGTCTGGCTGAAGTAGAGGGACGGTTCAACCAACCTTGACGCTTCTAGAGCCACTGGCTAAGAATGGGATCTACATTTTGATTTACAAATTTACTGTACATATGAAAATCTTGAATTGATTCAAGACAAAGAAGATAGATATTGACACAAGGACCTTTATTTTTAGTTGAAATATTGCTACAAGACACATATTTGTAAATGTGGTGCAGTTTTCCGTGTACTGTACCTTTGCTCTCAGGACTGTGCAGTGTAAGGAGCTGGTGGCCTTCTCATACAGTAGGTCAAACTCTAATGTCCCTAAGGAGGCTGGAACAAAAAGTCACACACACAAAAATTGTGTACCAGTTACTTTGATAAGAGCGTTTGACTGACTTGATTATCTTCAAAACAGAAGAAGATGACATCAGGGGTAGAGCCACAGGCCTGGTCGTTTTCCAACTCTCTCCGCCCTTTCCCATGTTGATTACCTGGATCAGGTGTGTTTAGCCAATCAGAAGCTGTAAAGCAGGGCTGTGTATCTCCAGGACCAGGGTTACCTACTGCTGGTCTGACATAACAGTTCAACAGTGCAGCAGAGGTTTGACACCACTAACATATCTATCTGGTAAATAAAACGTGTTTATGAGATCCAATGCATAGCTGTTAAACACTTCATCATTATTTTTACACTGTATTGAAAAATAACAAAATAGTGAAAAGGTGCAGATTTGTTTTGTTTTTTTAGTAGTTTGCCCCTTTTTATATTATTCGTGTGGAGCTATTCTAACCTTGTCCTCGCTGTAACTTCATATTTAACACCAATGTCTTTGCTGACCTTTTGAAACATACCTGCTGGAGACACTTGGTTATGGATCTCTGAATGTTTAATTTACGTCAGCATTAGTTTACACTACCTTATAAAATCTGGTGTAAGCTGTCATAATCTTAGCTAACATAGTAAACAGCCTACGGCTTTAAATGACGGCACCCATGTTTTTGTTATTTCTGGCTGAAATCAGAGACCTAATGGTTAAAAATCTCAAGTGGTATCTGCCACCTGTTACTGCTGTAAACTGTGCAGGTATGACAGGTGTAGCATCAATAACTAATTGTGATGTCTTTGAAGCACGCTTCTCCCAAACTCGCATCAGTGTTCAGTGAATTTTTGTTCTTTGCTTCTAGCATCCACTCCACCTGTTATCCATCAGCAAAACCAGGTCATTATTTCCAGGTGACTCACTGTTATCATCGCTGTCACAGCTGTCAATCTCGATGGAGGTGTCCATGCTACTCATGGCTGACAGCGAGCCCCCACTGCCTGCTGTCCCTGGTAACAGGGGTGACAATAGCCCGGTGCTCCCTCCTCCTCCTCCAGCTCCGATGACTCCTCCACCTTGACCTGCACCAGGGCTGAGCGTGGTGGGAGCTGCCAGCTGATTGGGCGAGAGCGGCTCAGAGAAAGACGAGGTGGGCGAGAGCCGAGGGAAGTAGGCAGAGATTTGACGAATGGGGCGGATAGGGCCTGGACAGACATCAATGGCCATGTGCTCCTGGATGGAGATGCCTTTTCCTTTTCGCACAGTCATAGGGCTAGATTGAAAGAGTCAAAGAAAAAAGGTGGACGGGTTAAGCAGATTAAAGAGTTGAGCAGTACATTTTGGAAAGCATAAGGGAAGACGTTTATCCATTGATAAGCTTCAATTTCCGTTGTGCACTACAGAGAGAAACAAGGTGAGATTAGTGAGATGGCTGGCAATAAATGGGATCTTTTCCTGCATCTTTCTATCTCTGAGATATCATCACACCTAAAAGGAGTTTCTCATTTGCCATATTGTCAACAGTGACAACTCGTGATAGGAAGCTTTTATCTCAAACTCCTCTCATGCTGACAACTTCTTCAACATAATTATAACTCTTTTAAAAGAAAGCCATTATTCATAAGATGACAAAATACAGCAGAGGATGTGCACAAATTTGCATTTCAATTGAAATCATCTGAGTAAACTCAAGCCTATCAGGGAGGATAAAGAATAATGGACAATAGGGGTCTCCCCCGAATCCTAATCATACTCGGTGAAATTGCAGTGTGTATGAGCCTCTGAGGCACACATGTTTTCCAAAGTGCGTAAAAGTCCTCCACAGCCAGACAGGTAATTAAAGGATGAAGTCTTTACAGAGTGGAGTATACTCGGATGAAGTGAGGTATCCTTATGGTTATATAAAGTTGTAGTTACAGGGGAGCGGAGTTGACCACAAGGCTGATGTGTCTGCTCCCTTCCCAAAATAAATAAGAGGGGGGTGGATTACAAATATCTCACAGCTTTTGTTGTCTAAAGACAGCAGGCCTTGAGGAGGCGTTCTGTCCTCAATACTGAACAAATCCCCTCTTGGACTACCTCCTGCTCTCTCTGCATTAATCGATTGAAACTGAGAAGTGAATATTTACACTGCGAACATTTGCACTTCCTCTGTGTTGTCTCTAAGTTGGACATCTGTGAAATTTGGAAATATCAAAATGAAGAGAATTTCTAATAGTTGAAGAGGCGTGAAGAAAGAGTTATATTTACATTATTTTGATTAAAGGATCTAAAGTTAAATCTTATAAACAGAACAGAGTTTTTTCGACAACAACTTTTTGTCTTGTTTGTGGGGTCCAAACCAGTAAACAGATTTATTTCTGCCCCCTTAGTCATCAGGATGAAGTCAGTATGACCAATGGTGCCCTGCCAAAAGTGGCTCTGAAATCGCTGCCTCTGACTGTTGACCTTCAGCAGAATTACAGGCAATGACGGTCATTTGTCATGTATGATCCAGTCTCCCTGATGTGATTCACAACAGTAGGCGACGCACACCACTGTTCATCCAGCTTTTCCTTTGGCTGCAGATAGAACAAACTTCTGAAACACACGGCAGTGTGCCAGCCCACAAACTTCCAAAACTAATTCGACTGCAAGAGTCTTTGAAAGGCTCCTGGCGCTGGAATGGAAAATGATGGACATCTTGCCTTTCAAAAACCACCAGCTGCCATTCTGGTGCCACTGAGGACTCTGGTAGCACGACTAAAAAATTCTGAAGCAGTGAACAAGTGATCAGAGTTCATCCCTACTCAATTAAGCTGCACAGAGATAACCTCAGACTCCTGTACTCCACGACACAATGCTGTGCAGAAAAGCCAACAGAGAGAGTTTTTTCCATTGTCAATGTTATTACATTCTTAAACACTAAGAAGAATAAGAATAATGACTGATGATGAAACACAGGTTTGAACAGTTTTGTTGACTAGACTCTGTTTTAGACTGGGTTGTATTGCTAGTTTTTATATTATCTTGTACTATTTTATTACTTGAATTATGTATTTATATTTGTCCTGAGTGGAAAATGGAAATCATATTCATCTTGCAGTATGTGAAAGGAAATGTTGCAGGAAGTGCAAAACAAATATTCCCATGGCTGACTATGAGGTAAAAAGTTGAAGTTGAAGGTGAATGAGAGTCGAGAGATAAAAACAGTATTCATCACAGCTACAGTAAATGATTGCAGTTTGGCAGAACAATGAAACAAAAACGATGCCAACCACTGAAGAAATAATCTAAAGTGGAAGACAGCAAAGCATTGAGGAAAAGGTGAAAACAAGTTAATGAAGCTCTTTGATGATGATCATTACAGCCAGAATTGATTGAAAGATTAATTAACATGGATGAGTAGATAAAGATTGTCCTTATGAATATAATCCCTCAAAGCAAGTGAAACACACACACACGTACAAACAGTGTGCAATTCAGAGCCACCACTCTACCAACTCTGTCAAAAGACCCTTCAAGTCTTATGTCACCTATTGAGCTTAATTCCACTTCCTTTGCTTTTCCCTTCAACACGTATCTCGACCCTCCTACATAACGTTTATAGGAACAGAAAATCCCCTTATTATAAATGCATTGTTGTCATGTGCTTTCTCCACAACAATTATCACACACATACTGTATATAACAATATATATTATTTACAGAAGCATGCCAGCAAGCATACTGTACGTGCAACCACACGTTCATCAGATCATTAATTAATCTCTCCACACACGCTGTGTTGCTGTTGCAGGCTTGTGAGCGGGAATCTGTTGATATAATGTAAGCAGTCAGTAGCCTCCCAGTCCTGGCAGATGTGGCCATAAGCTGGAGCAGCTCAAGCACCAGCAGCAACAGTGGCACACACACAACCGGGAGGCCTGGTGGCTTGCACCTCGCGGGGAAGCAGACGCTCATGGCGAGCTCATGATTGATCGTTCTCAAGCTGCCAGCTGGAATCTCTCTCATCTTCTCTTTTCATCATCATCTTGTTGCCGAGAAGTGTGGCAGTGCACACTCAAAAAAATAAGGTACAGATTTCACCCTCACACTTCGCAGGCTTTTATTAGCCTTGGAGCACAAGGCTGAGTTCTTTCTCTATAATTCCTGTGGCTACAAGAGAATAGTGAGAACTTCCACGTCCACATCAGCTACATACAGCCAGCACAGCACAGGATGTCAATAATGACCCCCTTGTAAATACACTCGTGAGGTGGAAAACTTCCAGCTTTGAGGGGGAGGGATGAAACTGCCAGAAGCCGAGAGTCAGGAATATCTGTGCAACATGCGACCTCCCCTCCTCCTCTTTTAGCTCCTTCACTTTAAATTAGAGTCATATAACAGGCAGGGATGCTCTCTCCCTCGAGCCCCCTCCTCTACCTTCTCATATGCACCTTTCCAATCCACCTCTTCTCTTCTTCTCTGCACTTTATCTCCATCAGTCTCTCAGACACCATTATTCCACCTGTAGGTATGTGAGTATCTCTGTTTGTCTGTCAGCTGGTTTCTTTTTCTTTCCCTGTGTCCTACATACAATGGGCCCCTGCAGTGGGCTCCATTCACCTTTAAATAACAAGCTGCTGGCTGACGGGGGGATGTTGTAGCACAGGGACACAAACTGTAGCTACTCATTAGAGCTTGATAGTCAGCACATCATTTAGCCAACCACAGTGACAGCAAAGACTTGTCAATTAGAGCTAGAGAGTTATTTTCAAGCAGTCAGGGATGAGTAAACTTCGTGTATCTGTGTGTGTGTGTGTGTGTTTGTGTGTCATGTGTCTGTGTGCTAGAAGGTGTCAGGGAAAAGTGAAGGAGTAGGTGAAAAAATACAAAAACTGACTGCCACATGTTGCACCTGTCTGCTTTGTGAGAATGATGCAGAATACAGTAGATGTATTTGTCTCAGTCTGGCTTTTAATGCATTTATTCTCTCATGCTGAATTTGCAAGAAAAATACAATGCACCTCATACATCAATTAAACTGAGACATGACAGTGTTTATCATGCAGGGAAATGAGAGGGAAAATACATGTAAACACAAAATTATTGTTTCCAAACTTGACAGCAGATTCACCCTGTTTACATTTCCAAATAAAAGAATAAAAATGTTGACTTACCTCAGTGATAGCACAAGTGTGAAACTCCTGGAAAAAAAAAGGTGTGGAGAGGAATGGGAGACTAACAGGTGGAGCAGAAAGGAGCAGAGAGTAGGGAGAGAGGGAGGGAGAAAAAAGAGAGAGAGAGAGGGAGCACGGGACTGAGCGAGCTATACGTGTGTCTTTAAAAATTAAATGCACGAATAGTTCAAGTTGAGACGAGAAAGGGGAGCGGAGGAGAGCGAGGATAGCGGCATGCTGGAGAAGGAAGAGGAGGAGGATGGAAGGAGACAAGAGGAAGAGAAATTGGAGGAGAGAGAGAAAGAGAGAGAGGCAGTGGGGAGTCATTCTTTAACAGTCTGTTGTGCATGTGATGATGATTCGCTTCAGTCCCTCCTTCATCCCCCCACCATCACCATACACAAACACACTCACACACTGTTTTTATCACTTAGGAGGACATTGCACTGTCTTGCATTCATTTCCTAAAGGCTAAAACTAACCTGAAAGGCTGATGACATTCTATTGTATATTTTCTTAATGTCAACTAATTCTATAAAAAGAGCAAAACCAACAATGAATTTACCCTGTAAGCATGTATTGCCTCATACCACAAAATAAAATGCAACATTTGCTCTAGTTGTTCGTTCCTGGCTTCATTTGTTAATGAACTTCAACAAATAGGTACACAACACAGTAGCAGTAGCTGTTTTTTACCTGGCAAATAACAGCAAGATAAAGCGATGTCTGAAGTTTTGTAGTCAAACTGAGGTCACTAGGTTGGTGGTTTGTATGTGCTTGTATGTATAAGACATATAATGGAAAGTTGGACCCCACCACAAAATGTCCCCTGTAGGTAGCAAGGTGGAAAGTATGTGTGCAGAAGTTATTGTAGTGAGCAGGGGATGTGCATGATGTTTGTGCAGAAGACTGGAATTATTGTGTTTCTTATCTTCACCTAAAGTTCAAATGATGTATGCATGTAGAGATAGAGATTTTGTAGAAGGTGAGGATATGAAAAATGTTGTTGTTGAATATAATCTGACAGATACTGGCATACTGAAGGAGCAGAGATTGTAACAAATAAGGTATGTGTCTAAATAAGTCAGTATTTCTTTTCTATCTGGACGGAGCCATGCCAGCTGTCTCACCCGGCCTTGTGCTAAGTTATGCTTCTCACCTCCTGGTTCTAAAGCTGTACTTAGTGACGATGCTAACTTATTCTTATTCAGGAAAAAATAACAATATTTCCCCAAATGAGCCTAATCTTAACCTTAATCTCTGACTCTAAAATTCAACGCAGACCCGGCTCTTGTCCTCATGTGAGAGGTTAAGTCCCCACAATGTAAAAAAGAGAGATGTGCCCGTAATGTTAGTTATACAAGTACACACACAAATAGCATCTCTTTTTAAAATACAGGCTTTGTGTTAATGTTAAGGCAGAATGATTCCATCTTTCTGTCATTGTTAATTCCAAACTAATACGCCATGTCCTGAATCTGCCTGTCTTTCTCTCAAACACACACACACACTATCTCTTCAGTCTCAGTTCCTCCATATAATTAAGCTAATGGTTCATGAGTCAGTGATAGACAAGGGGAAACATGCTATTTCCCCCTTGTGGCTATTGAAGGGACAAAATTGGTGTTCTCTCTGTGTCTTTTTATCTGACTTGCCCCTCCACGCCACCCACCCCGACCCCCCCCATCCATCTCTCTGGTTTCTTTTTCTCAGTTTCAAGTCAACACTCTCTGAAACTCTCTGTCTATCAAAAAGAGGAGCCAATAAGCTGTCACCCAGTGCAGGCTGGTGAATAGCCTCACTGGTGCTGCTTTTTTGTGTTATCTTATAAAAAATGGTTGATGTCTCTATTCAGCGATGTTCTTCATGTACCTCTTATCTCGTGCACCCTCTTTCTCTCTCTCTCTCTTTCAGTCTCACACATACACATATGTTCTGGTTTCATTATCTTGATCTGTGCCACAGACATGCAACAGTGCTTTGCCACAGCATGATAATACAGACAAGACTCCCACTTGTCTGTAGACCCCCCCCCCCTTCCCAACACCCCACACACGCCCTCACTCACTGCAATTTAGAGCTACCACTCTGCCAACTTTGTCAAAAGAACCTTCAAGCCTTATATCACCTTTTCAGGCTTTTTCCTCCACTTGCTTGCCTTTTCCCTTCTCCCGATATCTCCACCCTCCTGCACACTGTTTATGAGAACTGAAAATTGCCTCATTATAAATGCATAGTCGTTAGGTGCTCTCTCCACACCAATTATGTCAGGGACAGGTTCCAGTGCTTCAGTGAAAACAGCTGACCACTATAGAGCCAACAATGACAAGTATAAATGGCACCAGTGAACCAGCCTGCCATTATTACACAAAATACTAACAGGAATTGTTTCTGTAACTAATTACGGTATAAAATGGAAAACACTGAGACTGAGGACTATAGACAAACAGACATTGTGTGCATTCTGTATAAACAATAAATACATTGTGGGATGTTATATATTCACCAGTACAATCAATTTCACACAGGACCCCACCTAGCCTGTGGAAGCCTGCACTTAATTTTAATTCACTTGTTCAAAAGGACAGTACACATTAATCATTATAACACAAATCAACAGTACCGTTAACCAATTATAGCCTGTGGCAATGATCATTTATCAGCAATAGCTTAACATGAACACCTTGTATGTTACAGTTGGCAAAGAGAACTATGGTAGAGTACACATAGTTTTTTATTTAGACAGTCTTGAACATAATAACATAAAAATATAGTCCCTACTACTTAAAGAACTTTCTTTCATGGTTTGTTTCTTTCACCTGATGATGTGATAATCCCTCAACATGCAGTTGAAGCATATGTAAGGTCAGAAATATACACACTTCATTACTTCATAAGTCCAGTAAAGAGAGTGTGAAAGAACAGTTTTAGCCTCAAGCACTGGCTTCTCTGAACTGAACTTCTAAACGAGTTTCATATTATATTACTGCATATTGGATGTTCCTTTACTCACTTTAAATCTTGTAAGTTATCCTGGGTGTTATTTTTTGTTTTTCATGCTCGTCACTCACCCCAGGCAAGTGTGGATCTTTTTTGATGGCAGTCGTCTGTGAACCCTGGAAATGGTCAGAAGAGAAACTTAAAGATATGAATAAACGTACCCACATTTTAATAAGCTGCTTAAAGTACACCTACCTGGCAATAGTATTGGGCAAGTTAGCAAAATAATAATAACTGATTGCAAAATATTTTTTTTCACACGTCAGACTCTTGGAAGTTATTTTTTCACTAGTGTGTGAAGATGTTCTTATTTTAGTTGGGCTACTGTGGATTCACATTTCACACACATAATACAGGAAAAGGAAAGATAGGAGAAAATAGGAAAAGGCAAGAAAGAAAAGGTATGTGACCCTTAGGCTCTGACTTGACCACTCTAAAAGGCGGATTTTGTTTTTCTGAAGCCATTCTGTTGTGTGTTTTGGGTCATTGTCCTGTAGCATCAACCAACTACTACAGAGCTTCAGCTGACGTCCAGACACTCTCACATTCTGCTGAAGAAGTTTTTGATACACTTTGGAATTCATCTTTACCCTAAATCACTGCAAGCTGGCCAGGCCCTGATGCAGCAAAGCAGGCCCAAATCATGATATTTCCTCCACCATGCTTTACGCTGTAGTGTACGATTTTACTTTTTACTTTTACTTTTAGCAGGTTCCTCCGTGGTGTCCTGCCATAGACGCCCTGCTTTTTCAATGTTTTACCTGCTATAGATTCATGAACACAGATGTTAGCCAGTTCCAATGATGCCTTCAAATCTTTGTCTGTCACTCAGGGTTGCTTCTTTACCTCATTAATGAGTGTTTTATGTGCTCTTGGGGTTGTTTTGACTGGCCGCCCACTCCTTAGTAGAGTCACCACAGTCCCAAAGTGTCTCCATTTGTAGATTGTTTGTCTAACTGTAGACTGGTGAATTTAGGAAGTCTTTGAAATCTCTTTGTAATCCTTTCCAGCTTTGTGTAAATAATTAATTCTTGATCGTAAATCCTCTGAAAACTCAAATTTTGGCGAGGCATGGCTCTCATAAGCACATCTTTCTTGTGCGGAGAAAACTTAAAAAAGTTTTAGTGGTTTTTGTCAGTCAAAGTAGCTCTAGTCCACACCTCCAAACTAATTTTCCAGACAAGACTCCAGGTATGCCAGTGCCTGACTCTAGTTATGTTGATAGACAAGGTACAAAAAGATTGCACTCTTTTTATAGGGGAAACAGAACCTTCTCTAAAAATGAAAGAAATGCTAGGCATATGTGAGCAGAATAAAAGATCATCTTTATTCAGATTCTTAGTATGTCACTGCAAGGTTGTTGGAAAGAAAAGGGCTCGACCTTCTCACAGCATTCTAGGACACAGTTTCTTTCGTATTATCCCTCACTGAGTTTTATATCCTGATGTATTTCATGAATCAGTGGCCCATAAATATGTGCAAAGGAAATGCTAAGTGCACCTTAATGTTACAAATGAAAAGAGAAGAGCCTGATGGCAACATTAAAATAAGCAAAACAGCAGCTGTTGTGATGCCAGGAGCACAATGTAACGGGAAGTAGCAGAGGGGAAACTGCATCCATTTAGGAAAGATTAAAGTTGTAGAAGAGGAACAAGTGTTTGAAGAAGGAAGCAAACACGTTGTAAAAAACATTCCTTTGTGTAGTGCAGCATATCTTTTCTTGATATCCTGTCTAAACAGTACAAATAGTTTTTATTTAGACAAAATAAGTGGACATAACATAAAAAATGAACAGGATGAATTCCTGTCTACCTAAAGAGAACTGTCTTCGAGGGTTAGTTCTTTTTACCTAATGATGGGATAACACATAACGGACAAGTGAATAGACATGCTTGAGGCAGGAAATATGAGGACTTTAATATATTACTTCATCAGTCAAGTAAAGAGAGTGTGAAGGAATAAATGGAGACAGCACAGCCTCAAGCACAGGCTTCTCTCTAAACGAGTTTCATATTGCATTGCTGCATATAGGATTGTTCCTTTACTTATTGTAGGTTATCCATGGTGCTACAGCTATCTTTTCTATTTTCAAACTTCACCTCAACATAGAAACATTATAAGATGTCTACTCTGAGCCAGTCCAATAGAAAATGAACACAGAACGTATCTTAAAGCTGTGTCAAGTTAATTTGAAGGAGTTTTTTTATAGTGAAAAGGTTTTTGTGAGGATATTAACAGACAGACGCTGTCTGATGTTTGACGGTGGAGTCTTTTCAAAGAGTGGCCTTAGTTACCATCTGGAGATGAGTTGCTGGAAGAATTATGAAGGGCAGAGAACAAGTTTGCACGAGTGCACGACCAACCATGACGTGTGCAGAGCAGATGAGTATGCAGCAGCTCATGAACCCTCCAGCTTAATATGCAGATCTGCCAAACAGGCATATTTGTGCATCTCTGTGTGTGTACTCATGATAAACTTCTTGTAAGCTAAGGTGTGTGTGTGTGTGTGTGTGTGTGTCAACTTCCACTGCCTATTATATCATGTATCTAAAACTCCATGACTTTAATATAGCAGTTAATACAATCATGTACAGTAAACCGTACAAGAAAAGAATGCCTCCCTCAGTCTGAGGACTTATTAGATAAAATGTGATATTGCAAAAATCAATGTCACAGAGATCTGTAATATGGGAGCCTGCAGGCTGTGATAGACAATTTAAAGTTTGTGAAAAACAGGAATGAACAGAACTTCTTTACTAGTTGCGAAGAAGGGGGAGCTCTAAAGATTATTGCCTACTGCTTTTTAGAGCGGTCATCCACTAACCATGGGGTCCTGTCCATAAGTGTCACTGGGAAAGACTCTGAACCCCAAGTTGTTCCCTGTGGCTTAGTCCAGCACCTTGCCAGACAGCTTTACTTTCATCATTTTGTGTATGTGTGAATGGGTTTATGGGAAGTAACACTGTGACGCACTGATAATGTCCAAAAGCTTTGTATGAATGCAGACCATTTACACTTTCAGCATTTGGAAGAACCTGCAGTATCATTGGTATTCTGCTCTCAGGGTGTCAGTCTCTATTCACATTCAGTGTTCATTCATGTTATATATTGAAATAATATGACAAACTGTAGAAGGGTAAGAGTCCAGCCATAGCATTAGCTAACTGTGTCTTCCTCGGGTTGAGTCATGGTAATCAAATCACATCATAGAGTCATGGATTAACACAGGGAGTGCTCAGATCAAATGGATTCTGTTCAATAGGCCAGGAGAGAATTGAAAACACATTTCTTCTTCATTCAGCTGCCCTTTAGGTGCAACATCGAAATAGAAAAATGAAAAATGAAACATGGAAAAATAAAGGCAGGCACTGATTAAAGTAAAAGCTTGGAAGAAAAAACAATAGTTCACCTTAATTAAAAAAAAAAAAAAAGCGCTAATGAAAAATAAACAGGTATTTTTATCTTTCCTTTCTTGAATATCTAGGAAAGGAATGTGCTAGGATTTGTTGCAACCATCTATTAAATTGAATATACATTTAAATATACAGTATACAGTATATTCTTTGTGTATGGCTGATCTGATCAAAGCATAATTATTTTTCATCACAGATGGCCTTAAGCTGAAATGGTGGAGGTGTCAATAGCACAATCTGTTTAAATCTATTTACACTATAGTATGAATCTGTACAATATTATTGCATAGTATTTGTTATAATATTAATATTTTTCTTGATCTTTAAAAGTCCTCGGCATTTCAATCTCACATAGCTTTGCATACATTCACTTACAATATACAATCTGAGAAGCTGTAATGTCAGCAATGCTGCAATGTTTCCTTAAAATGAGAGCAGGCAATCGACTTTATTTCTCTCTAAAGTTCATACATATAGCCTCAGGTGATGTGCAGCCAGCCATATTCACAACTGAATTCCATTAAAAGTGCACTACTATGCAAGAAGACTTGAGGGGACAATTGAAAATAAAGAGTTTAAGGCTGCTGCTTGGTCTGTTTTGCAGCCTTAGTAAAACCATTATATAGAAGAAATGCTTGGCTAAATAAAAAATACAATTTTATTGAATATTATGTACAAAAATTGGCCTTCTGCCACAGCCTAAGAGACTAAACTGAGGCTTCCTGCACTTCAAGCTGTGTCATTTCACAGGAAACTGAAAAGTGGAAATTGATTCGGAACTTTAAATGAAGTGTTCATGGTCAAACACAAGGTTTTGTTAACTCTTCAGCATTGACCACATTTATGCTAATGACAGGAAAGTTTCACATTCATATGTTCACATGACATTATTTCAAGGCTGCTGAACGACACAATTTCACAGCGCCAGTGCAGTTAGCCAACTATAATGTTATTTTACCTACTTGGAGTTTTTATCTCTAGATTAAAAAATATTAACTTTTAGCGTATTGTTATGATTTGAGATGGCGATAACGAACAGATTTCTCTGAAGCTCTACTCAGAGGGTGACATCTAATGGAAATAGCAAACACATGTTAATTTTAGACCGAGGCAGTGACAGACAGAGCACTACCTAACACACAAGACCCTGATTGTGAAAATCGTTATTAATAAACATTAACAAAATGTGATTTTGTTTTGACATGAGATGCTCCGTTTTTCATAATTATTTTGCTGCTTTATTACACGGCATAAGCTTGGGGCTGTAATCAGCAAGTCTGTAGAGGAGTTTGAAAGTCCAGTGCTAATGAATTATGAATATGAAAAAGAAATGGAGAATAGGAAACAGGGGATGGAGGAAAAAAAGAATGAGAAACAGAAGGAGGAAGCGTGGTGGATGAGCTGTCAGATAAATGTTTCCAAAGCTGAGAGCTTTGTGGTCCTTTCAGTAAAGTATTTTTTTTATCTCCTGAAATCTGTGAAAGGCTGGATATAAAAATAAGCCTTCACCATAAAACAGTCATAATAATCAATTCATGTAGAAAATGAATGTTTCTTCAGCTCTGTTGAGTTATTGATTTAACATATCAGGGACACAGTGCTTTTAAAAGTCCTCTGGGAATCAGGATTTCTTGAAACAATATTAATTTCCTGTGTAGGTCTTACATTTACTGTCAGAAATTTTATTTCATTAAGACCATAATATGTTAATATTTTAAAAAGCTATCTGAAATTATATATATTATATATATATATACAAACGGCATCTGCAGCCCTTCTATTTGGACTTTACCTTCTAAATTAGACTACAGGCGCTACTTTCCATTTACACCTCGTCCTCATGTATCATTAATCACCTATTAAATGTTAAACATCAATTTAAGTGAGATTTGTGAAAGGTGAGGAAACAAGATGAATGTGAGTACTAAAGTGAAACATAAAGTCATTTCCATTCTGAATATTTCAGTCCAAAGAGTAATGCTTCCTCTAGGTCCATCAGTTAACAACCAACTCAAGTGATTCCTGCAACGTTATGTTCAGGAGTGACCTTTCATTATGTAGCAGTGCTCTTATGCTTTTATAGCTACACTTTTATAGTACACCTAAAGCTTCCACAGTGGAATAAAGAGAGTGGTGTACATGCCTATTACACTATTTTCTGCAAACAATCCCACAATGCACTGCTCTCCAGTTCCAGCAGTTATTAGTGATGACACAATATGACGATTATTAGGTGTCTGAAATCCCATTTACTGCTCACTTTTGAGTGGGCTACTTAGTTTACAGTAGATTTTACAGGTAGCAGTGAATAAGTGAACAGTTATCAGACACCGGCCTGTTTTATAATCCCCACCGTGAGTCCACATTTGTGATATATTGCCTGGAAGCTGCAGTGGAAACAGAGCACTGGTGACACATCCACACATAGTCATACCATTCACTCAGACACTAGTTCTGCCTACACACACACACACACACGCACGCACGCATGTATACACATCCTGACACCCCCATAAAGAGTGTAAAGTCTCCACCATGCACAGCCCCAACTGTAATCCGGCAGCCAGTTGCTAGGCAACACTGGAACTTGTAATAGCACTTGGGTATCAAGGCCCATCACGGGTGGGGTTGGGGTAAAGGGGTGCACGGGAAGTCAGAGTGAGGAGGATGTGCTTGTTTTTTATTTTCTTGAGGGAGGGGGCCTCTTGGGGTAGAATGACGGTGGTCGCTCCAACTGGTACTCTGGTGGAAACTTGTTAGCTCCTTCTGCGTCCACCCAACCATCTCTTTAATTGTCATGGGGCCCACCAGTCAACACTAATGCCTTCTCTGACAAGAGCAGTTCTACAAGAGGGGTTATGATGTTAGATAAGGGGCAGAAGAGCCGGGAGAGATGGCGAGACATCTTCTGCATTTCTATTTCCAGTTTGTTCTGACAGTAGCACAAGACTGGAAGGATTAACCAGCTGCGTATTTCCTTTATTAGATCATATTCTCTAAAATGAACAAACAGAAAAAGAAACATAGAAGATGAGGTGGCAGCCACATGAAATACAATGCAGAGCCATAAAGCAAACTAGAGCCGAAACAATTAGTTGATCACATCTACAAGAAAACTAATTTGCTGCTATTTGACAGTTAAAGGTCGAAACGAGTCTCCTGATGAATATATTGAGTCAATTAACGGAGTGATCACTTGCACTTTTAAAATGCCACAAAATACTATGGTTAATGTAACCTAAACATACATCAGCTCACTATGAGACAGAACGTTTTCACTTTGGAGGAGCTGGATATCCTGCATAAAAGAATGATTATTGTCAAAACAATAATTAATGAATCAATTAAGAATAATAAGATAATGAATCTACTCGTGTGTCCGCTACATTTGTGAGCATATTAAACACAACAATATTTCTGAATAAGTTATAAAAGAATTAAAATATGACAAACTAACAATTGGTCGATCTGGAAAATTGAAAAGGACAGAGTGCAGAAAAAAAGGACAGAGTGTCTTCTACAATCAGACGAAGGGAGTTGGATTTGGCTGCAAAGCTGCATTGCCCGTCCTCCTTACAGTCGAGACTGCCAACACATCACCCCATGTGATAGTTCACCCACTCCATCCCTCATGCCTAAAAGGCAACCTGGGAGCAACTCTGTCAGGCTTAGTCAAGCTTACTGTACCTTCTCTCTGTCGCCAAGCAGAAGTAAACTAACGACCCCAGTGGACACGCAGCACTGCTTGCCGGAGCTCATCCGTGCCAAAGGGGGCAATTTATAACACATTATAATCACATGAGGAAAAATGTCTTTGGCTTGATAATTAGCAGTGGCAAGAGGCGGATATGTTTGATGCTGTTTGGTTTGGCTGCGGTGTAATAGCACTATGAAGGGTGAGGAAATACATAATATATGCAGGTTTCAGGCAAAAATGTATCTATAACCATCGATAATAGTTGTGGTGTTTACAGTACTGCTAAACAAAGGCAATGTTTTTTTATAAATGACACAAGTATATAAGTATATGAACAATTTATTGTTGCTGTAGACTCTAATGGGTCAGCAGTGGCAAGCGTCTGTATATGTTTTTTGTACACAGGATTGAAATATAAAGCAAACCACAGGTGTTACACTGGACGGTGAGTTGATCAGGAGCATTAACCTAATGTTTCTGTTGTCATGTTTTTACAATAGTACTAATACGTACATAAGAGGCATATGGATTGCTTTAGCATTCGGTTTGGATTGAGCCACGATAACTAACCAGCTGTTGACTGTAGGTGTATAGAATTTCAGATGCATATTGTATGTGAGTGGTATAAATCTCCTCATTTATGTCCTGGTGAGAACAATATTCCCTTAAATGTTGAATTGTTGCTTTAGATGTTGTGTTCAGCTTACACATGACATCTTTACATTACACAGCAGGCCCCTCGGCCACAGCAATGGTGATATGGTGACAAACTCGTAGCCAACACTGCAGTTCACCCAGGGGTATCTGTACATGGACCATTTATTCTTACTTCAGCACTGTGCCTCCCTCACCACTGGCTTTTATGCGGCCGGATAACTCATATGACATACAGCATTCAGGGCACATCTCTCCTGATACCTCAGCCTTCTCCACTATCTGCACTTTCCTTTTGATGATAATCGTCTGGTAGCACAGACTGACCGTGTGAATATCAGCCATGGGGAATCACTGTCTGGCATCAGGAACCACCAGATGCCAGCGTCAATCATCATGTCTGTTGTAGGGAAACCATGCCACCCTGTGGAGGGAAGCGCTTCAGAGCACATCAGATTGATGAGCAAACCACAGGCTCCATCTAAAGCTGGGTTTAGGAGCACAATCTTGACTTCAGTTCAGATGTAACGCTTTATTGATCGCAGGATTATCTTTTCACTTTTCTTCTTCTGCTTTTAAGGTGAGATACAAAACAGCCGTGTCTCACTCAAGGACATGTAAGCAGGATGGATATTTGCTGACACAGCAGCTCAGAGTCAAGTCTTCTAATTGAAGAATGGCTTAGAAGTACAATTCAGGTGCCATAGCTTCCACCATCAAACCTGAAAACTATAAAGCAGTCTTCCTATTCAGTGCAATTCAATTCAATGAATGAATGAATGAGTGAATTCAATAAAAATAAACCACCAAGTTTAATTAAGTTTTTATTTTATTTATTATTATTTTATTTTTGATTATTAAGATGGTGATCCATTTATTGATTAAAGTGATTTTGTTTATGTATTGTAGGTAACAGAAGGTGATTTTCCTAAATAAAGCCCAATAAAGCCCACTGTAAATGTATAAAATGATGCCAATTAGATATTAAAATAAACTGACATCCGACCAGAACTTCAATGAGAGCAAGGAAAAACTCCCTAAAAAGCCCAGTTAAGAGGCTAAAAAGGAAGAAACCTTGGGAGGGCCCACTCAAAGAAGAATCCCCCCCCAGGAAACAGTCGGTGCCAGTAGTGGACTGATGAGCAACTTTGTGGGAACCACCCTCTGTCTGTGTATCATACCCAGTGCCTAATTTACTGTTTATGCACACAAGTCTTTTAGTAGTTATTTGGGTGAAACACTACTAAAAAGAAAAAAGGATCACCACAAATGAAAACAGTCCAAAAAAGTCCAATTGTCAACTGTCATTGAGAGTCAGTCTTGGTTTCTAGTGTCTCGTCCTAATGTCTCGATCGTTTGCTGCGTCCACTGTCTTCATTGTCGTCACTTTTTCTCGACCTCTTCCGCTGTGATCTTGGCAGCGGGATTTCCTCCTCCACCAACCGGTTGACTTCCTCGTTCGTCTGCTCCGCAGGGCCTGCGGTTTCAGCCGGCTCAAAACTGCTACTACTCTGAGCGAGATCGTCACCAGTTGCGACTGAAGCAGTGTCAGAGCTGAGGCCAGAGCTGAGGCCAGAGCTGAGGCCAGAGCTGAGGTCAGAGCTGCTGTCAGAGCGGCTGTCAACTGACTCACGGCGCTGTCGTGATTGTTCGCCTCTTCTCGCCTCTTCTACTTTATCGTTGTTACTTGACCATTTCCGAGATGGACCAGGCAAAGGGTCTTCTTCTTCTTCTTCTTGTACAGCTGCCGTGCATTTGGCTGAACCATTTTCAATATTGCTGTCATTGCTGTTATTGTCAGAGTCAGTTCTGTCAGTGACACTGTCGCTGTCAGACATGTACCCGTTGCTGCTGTCATCAAACTCATCCCACCACCTGAATCGTTTACTGCTTCTGTCTTCGTTGTCCTCGTCATCCTCCTCTCTTGACCTCCTCCTGGATCTTCCAAGCAGGAGTTTGTCGTCTTCTACATTCTCAACCCCTGAGCTTGCATCAGTATCGTTCGCATTTTCCCCGTCAACATTGTCAGCACTGTCATCTATATTGTCGTTGTGGATGTCGTCATTGTGCAAGTTGTCAATGTTGTCTTGGTTGTCATTGTCTTCATTGTTAACGTCATCTCTGTGGTTGTCATTGTTGTCATTATTGATGTTGTCGTCAGGATTTTCATTGTTCTCGTTGTTGTCATTATTGATGTTGTCGTCAGGATTTTCATTGTTCTCGTTGTTGTCATGGTCTTCGTTGTTGATGTTGTTGTCAGCGTTGTGTCCTACCACGGGCTGCTGAACCACCTCCACCAACCAAGCAAAGCCAGCCTCCTCCAATCCATGATTTATGAGAAACTGCAGCCATGCAAGGAGTCCAGCATTAAGCGGAACAGCTGGTGGCTGTTCTCCTATTTCAAAGAGATGCAGGGGAAACTGGGGGTCTGCAAGATAAGTTAGAGAATTATTTTATTATTACCATTAATAGTTAAGCTTTAGGGTGACACTTTTCTTTCACAGGTCCCATATTTTTCCAAATAATCTCCTGGAAATATTCCTCGTACATGTCTAATAGTAGGCCGGTACGTTGTTGTTAATTACCACTTTCCAATACTGTTTTTGATAAAAGAGACACACTCAGCAATTCTACCTGCAAAACAAATGTCTTCCAAATCCCACAAACTGAAAAGTTGAAATAAAGTGACTCAACGAGAAACATTTTCCCTCTGGTAAAAGAAAAATTTCTCAGTCTTACTAAATTCAGTTGGATGTCTGTATGCAGTTTCATGTCCCTTATCAACCGTTTAGAACTTCAATGGAAACTTTACTGTTAATTAACTGTTGCATACCAGACAATACTTAGGAAATGTTGGGAAATATTTCCAGTGAATTATCTAGAAAATACAGTATAAAAAAAAAAAGCACAGCCAACTTTAGCCTTAGAGAGATTGTGCACTCACAAGGTTTGTGTAAAATGATGAGTACTTACGATCATCTCTGTTGTGTGTGCCATCCCCTCGTCCGTCTTCTTCCATTTTAACTAAACAGACACGAAAGCAACAGCAACAATGAACATTTATTAAAATGCTACTAAAAACCTCAAATGTGACAACAAAAACAATTAGTTTGGCTTCAAGCAAAGTGTCCAAAACTAAATAAAAGTGTTAATGTAACACTATAAGGCTACAGACATACCTTGCGACCAAGGGACTGGTCTGTAAAAGTAAGTACCAGTTGAAAAGCGATGCTTGTCTAAAAAACAACTTGTCTCAAAGTAAAGATGTTTACTTGAGATTAGCTGTGTTCAATCTGCAGGTTCTGTGAAGTTGAAGTGAGAGTTCTGTGGTTCCGTTGTGACGTCACACAGAAACTCTGGTTCTAGGGTTCTAATATATTCACGGATGATCACATTCTATAATATAATATAATATAATATAATATAATATAATATAATATAATATAATATAATATAATATAATATAATATAATATAATATAATATAATATAATATAATCCAAACAAGCCCTGCTTTTATAGCCACAGCCTAATTACTGATATTATTAATTAGCTTCACATTTTGTCTAGGTGCCCATAGGTACACCGACTGTAATCATTCTTCTTGCTCTCAAAGACTTTTATAATTAATGCACCTTTAATGATTGGTGGACAAAATCTGCAATTCTTGTTTTGTACCAGAACCTTTTCAAAGGAGCCAAATAAAGGTTCAGCAGGCTGAATAAAGCAGCTCTAGCAGGTACATAATTTCGACTACATGTTCCCCTCTTTGTGTCTCCTTGACACGGTTTCCTTGCTGAGTTTCAGTGGAAAGATAATAACAACTGTACTCAGAAGGGTGTGATGTATGAAACATCCATTGCTGAAGCTTCCTATTAATGTCAGAAAAAGTGTAGAGGGTAATTTTGAAAAGAACAAGGATTGTGAATTTAATCCCCCACGACTTGACAATGACGCATTATGAGGAGATGTTTAATGGTCGGAATGAGCAGGAGAAAAGATTACAGTAAGAAAAAAAAAAAAACAGTTTCGGTGTTCATAAGTTCACCAGACCATTGTTTTAAAATAAAACATGTAAAGCTATTCTTTATCTTCAGTCATTTTCTGTGTCAGTGACGTCTGTTGTTGTCTACAAGCTATTAAATACATATCAATAATCTACACCGCTGCACACAGCAACATGTTTCCTCACTTGGGGGTTTGTTTTCGAATCGATCACACACATTGTCTTGCTTTTCATCAATATTTCAATTCAAGCTGGTTGACGTCAGTGCAGCCTGTCAAAGTCCAACCCTGGTTTAATATTCAACACATACAGAGTTTATCATTATCATTATTGTGGGGACTAAAAAAGTGTGCAGTGATTTCAGGAAACTATGGTGCCCCTAAGCAAACTGTGCATATTTGTGACCTATTTTGTCTAGACACCATTGAACTGGACACTGTTGATAACATGAATGTTAAAGTCGTGCCAGGATTTGATCCCCATGTGCCTCGTAAAAAAGGTTTCTGCAGAAGTCTAAATTGTTTTTAGATAAAAAAAAACCTTGTTTCTGAGACTTTTACTTGAAAAATCATCATCATCTACAAAAAAACAAGACTTTGGCATGGAACAAAAAGAAAAGCTGTTCAGTGTCTTGTCCAGGTTCCAGGAATCAGGGGGAACTGGAAGTCAAACCACCAACCCCGTCGCCCCCTTAACAGCCATTTAATTACTTTATGTACATACAGGCATTGACAAATTATGAGAAAGTGAGCTCATGGGCACACACAGGTAAAAGGCTCCCCACCTCCCATCTTACATGAGAACCCCAGACTGAAAGAGAAACACTATTCTATCAGAAAACTACAGTTTCTGGTAGTTTGGTTGGACTTTCTACTCATGCTGTGAGTCTTTGTAGTCCTTTGTCTTTGGGATCACTTTGCATCTCCTTGTGTGTGTGTGTGTGTGTGTGTGTGTGTGTGTGTGTTTTTATTTTTAATCTCATATGAGCCTCTACTTGAGTAGCTGCACTTACTCCCTTTACCCCTTCTCACCTGTTCTTTATTCTAAGTGCTGTCAGGAAAACATGATAAATGTCTTGTTTGCCTCTAAATCTGTGGAGTTAAAAATAAAAAATACATATATATGTTTGGAATGAGTGAAATTATTGTTAATGTGTAACTGATATTAAAAGTATGCTACAGTATTAACAGAGCAGGATAATTTGGCTGCATTTGTTTTTGTTTGCAGTTGCATGTGCAAAGATACCAACTTTGCTTTTACAGTGTAATTCAGTCATGCAAACAGGAGTCTGTGCAGCTGTGGAAATGCTTCGTGCTCGGGAACTCGTCACTGATCAGTCCTTTGCCATTTGTTTTGTCCTGTCTCCATCTTGCCTGCTGGACTGCTGCGTCTTTTTATAGCCTCGCGGTTTGAAGGAGTCCATCGCGGCTTCAGACTGGAAACTAGCCTTCGCTCACTCTGATGCATGAACGCCGATGTTTGCTAGAAGTGTGTCAGAGCTGGGACTGAGCTAACACTTGTTAGCAGCGACAGTGTGCTTGCTCCTGCAGCCCCGGTGTCTGCTGGTGTGTGTGACCGCGTCGTGAAGCCTGGTTTCCGGGAGAGACGCGCTGCAATGGACCGGTGAGACCGCAGCTGCGCGGAGGAAGCGATTTACTAAAAATGAGTCTCAAATCAAGTCAGACAGTATATTTTTGTTAAAGAGGATGATATAGATACAGGCCACAAGCTGAGACGACTTTACAAACCTGCAAAAAAAAAAAAATTAACAAAGACTATGTTTGGCAAATATGTATAATATTTACTTCATAAATCATAATAATAATAATACTTGAGAAAGTATTGGAGCTAATACTGTTTTCAATTGAAAATATATTTTGTAGTAAGAAGAAATTCTTCCAAAAATAACAGGCAGTTACACATTAAAGTGACAGCACCTAACCAGCCTCACTGGGGACTGTGCAAAGGTCAAAGGTTACCAGTGCTGTTATGACCATACATGTATTTATTTCTTAGCCTCTTTATTAGAATGCAACTAGAAACTATAGGAATTGTGTACACCGTATTAAAAATCAGATCCTTTTAACAGAGAATACCCTCTTTGCCTTTTGTCCCAGCAGAACTGCTACAGTGGAGCACTATAAGGCCGCCATGCTGCTGAGTGGTGTTGGCGATGCTCTTGGATACAGGAACCAGCTGTGGGAATACAACGAGTCTGGACCAGCGATTCACCAGGTCAGTGCAGGACCACCACATCAAAGTGGGCTCGAGGCCTCCAGGTGTCATAGAGTTTAACTTCTGTTACATGTGGCATCGTTTTTGTTGATAATATCACTCGGACATTATCTTGTCCTGAATCATGACTGAGCTGCTGCTGAAGGCGTATTTTCACACAAGATGACAAGATGTCCATTTTCAGAGTTCCTGTCTTTGCAGGAGCTGAAAGAGCTCGGAGGTCTGAAGAACATCAAGGCTGAGCTTCCCGACTGGCCAGTGAGCGACGACACAGTTCTGCATCTGGCCACGGCTGAAGGATTAGCGACTGGTGAGGTCAAAATCACACTAAACCCATTTGCTGCCTCTCCTTTTGCTCGCTCTGTTTCATTGGAGGAGTTGATTGGATTGATCAGATCGCGCGTGTCGTTTCTGATGAGGCCCCATCAGGAACACACACCACACCCTCCTCCTCAAGAGCCCCAAACTGAAGGTTAAATCTAATTTCCAGTCTTGCCTTGATTTGCAGCTCCATTACAGCTCTGCACAAGTGGCAGGAAGGTGGTAGAAATTCAACTTGACCTTTTCTGTGATAAGGCAAACAACCAGCCTTGTTAACAGATCCATTACATCTTTAAAAAATGTTAATATGTGCAGGGTGTGCAGTTTGAATTAGTTAACACAGTGCTGTGACCCTGACAGGGAAGAAAGGGGAGGAGCTCCTGCACGAGGTGGCTGCTCGATATGTGGAGGGGATGAAAGACATGGACGGGAGGAAACCAGGGCCCTCAAGCATTCTAGGTGAGAGAAAGCCTTTGTTTCCCAGTCACATCACACTGATGGCTGCTGACGCCAGAGATCATACGTGTTCTGTTTTCTCTTTTAGGAGTGTCCCAGCTGAAGCCTGGAGAGGAAGGAGGCTACAGAGTGGCCTATAACCCTGAGGGAACAGGCTGTGGAGCAGCCATGAGGTCCATGTGCATTGGCCTGAGGTGAGCCACCTGTCCTGAGAATAAATCCACATGAACTCTAATATCCTTGTGCATCACAGTTTTAGTGGTCTAAACCTCGCAGTAATGCAATTTGTTTCTACCTCAAGACAAAACAAAGGAACTTATAAATATTCTAACCAATCAGAGAGTCATGACTGATTAGCAGTGTTTTTATTTTTTATTATTGCGTTTTGCTGCCAGTATCCACAGTAAATCATAATAGTGCAAAATTATTTGGAAAGTTTTGAAACAACTTCTGTAAGAACATCATGTGGAGTCAATCAAAACATGAAAAGAAGTAATTACTGTGTATATAAACACATCTCCCCTCTGTGTGATAATAATTCACATTGATAAGGACTTTAATCATTTGGTCACCAGGTATCCAAGGCCGGACCAGCTGTTGTCGTTAGTGGCAGTTGCCGTGGAGACAGGCAGAATGACCCATCCTCATCCCACTGGTTTCCTGGGAGCCGTAGCGTCGGCCCTTTTCACTGCATACGCCGTCCAGCGCAGGCCAATCACGACTTGGGGTCTAGGCTTGATCAACGAGGCCTGTCCAATAGCCAAAAACTTTGTCCAGGGTCGAGGCTACGCTGTAGAGGAGACGGAGAGAGACTGGGACTACTTCTGTGACAAATGGATGTGGTATGAGCGATTTACATCAGCCGCTTCTGTTCATCTATTTTTAAGTCTCAATGTTGAAAAGATGATGTAGATTTGTACTAAAATATTTTTAGTACAGGAGAATATTTTAGGAAAGGATGTTGAGCATTATACAAGAGGCCAGGTTTGACAGGGCTTCACACTTCTTATCCCCGTCTGCAGGTACCTAGATTTAAGGGGCATCTCTAACGGGGTGGGTCCCGTGATTTGGCCCTCCTCCTATGGCCCCGCAGAGAGAGATGAAGCCTACAAGACCTTCAGCCTGTCGGGCTGGGCGGGACGCAGTGGCCACGATGCTCCGATGATAGCCCTCGACGCTCTTCTAGGGGCGGGTTCAGACTGGGAGGAGCTGATGAACAGGGCCGGCTTCCATGGAGGTCAGAGATTTAACCAACAAAACCTCTGTGTTGTTTCTTCTATAATGACAGGGAATTCTCTCCCTAACTTTTAATTCTTAATACATTTGGGACCTGTTCTAGTATTAAGCACTTCTACTCATAACCCTGATGGACATCATTTCTCATCTTTTGGTGAAAATGTTCACCTCCGTCTCAAACGGGGACGTTTTTCCAGACGTCTGTCTCATCTAGAGTCTGGGCACATTTCCTCAGACAAGTCATAGACTGATGGTCTGCACTCTAATTAGTCCTCATCTGTCATTGTCTTGAGGACAGAAGTGGCTTTGTAGAGCCTGCACAAATGAGGTGTAAAGGAAGGTTTTTTCCAAAGTGGTTGCTTAATAACAGTAATGTAAAAAAAAAAAAAAAAAGCTTCTTAGCGACGTTGTTAAGTCACTGTAGCTGAAGATGATTGTGATAGAACAGTGAATTTAAAGAGAACTTAAGATTAATCAGGACATCAGTACTGTGACTAGTTTAAACTCTTAGATTAAGATGTCATTTTGATTCACTGAACTGTAAAATGTGCTCTGTGTAACCAGTTTGCTCACTTGCTAGTTAAATGTCCAAAAACCTAAAGGCTATGACAGTGGTTATCACCTGTTAGTTAGTTGAATGCACTGAAACCTGCAACTGGTCTTCAGCCACTTTGAGCAGTAGAAGCAACGAGTGAGCACAAACACCAACATTTTATATGCAGTGGCATTTTAAATGGAAACTAGCCACATGTGATGATGATTCTGGATTAATGTTAAATGATAAAACAGCAGCACGGTGGTTTACCTAGCTACACCTAACTCTCTAATGCCTTAGCATCCAGGCTTTATAACGTACTATAATGAGGCTTAGGTTTACCCAAGCATAATAGACTGAGCAAAGGTCTGTTTGACTGCTTATGACTTGACATGAACACAGGTTTTCAGTCACTTTGAGGTGATAGTGACCGGGAACAAAGTCCAAAACTGACTGTTCTGATTCTGTTTTGGTGTTGAGGAAAATAACTAACTAGCTCTTTAGCAGCTGATTCTTCACTGTGTTCATCACTGGCTAGTCACCAACCTTGTCATCTGAAAAGAATGCAGTTTTTGTAGAGATAATAGTGACGTTGAGAATAAATCTAAGCATTAAAGTTGGGGCTATAAAACCAAAACAGAGCTGAACATTGAAACAGACAAAAGGCAAATGTAAAATAATGACTCAGCTGAATTCTTGCATCATCACAGAATGTTTTTTCCCTTCTTGCCCAGGTGACAGTGACAGCACAGCAGTAATTGCCTGTTGCTGCTGGGGTCTCCTTTACGGCACCCAGGCGGTTCCTGAGGGCAACTACTCCAACTTGGAGTACCGGGACCGACTGGAGCAATGTGCCGAGCAGCTTTATGCCCTGTCACATTGAAAAGGCAGCCCAGCCTGCGGCGCTGACAGCGTGTGTCCCTACACTGAAGGGGAAACTAGGCCACATGCTGAAGTAGGACTAGTTGGTGCAATACATCGATCTAGAGTACTGTCACTGAGCCATAATAAAGTGTGGCGTCATACTTGGCTGACGGGGAAGCAGTATGTCCCACTAACCCAAAGAGGAATTTCTGCAACAAGGACTTTGTGCCTCTCAATGGTGGAACAAAGCTGGTGTATACAGAGTTCCCCCTAGTGACAGTTTTATATTAGCATGCAGCATTGTACCACTGAGCAGAACGAATCCAACCTAATGAGAATGTGAAGTGAATAGAAAAAGTCCCCTAGGAGGCAATTATTTCGTTTTGTCAGCCTGACATAATAGCAAATGCTTAGCGAGCTTCAAATTAAATGTACTCTTGTTATTGTCTAATGAAAAATAAATTTGTGTCTCATTATCGCTCATGCAGTGAAGAGCAACACTCCAGACTAGCACAGTTAATGATTCAATAAATTCAAGAGGAAAAGAAAAAAGCTTTGTAAGTTGAGTTGAAAACTTTATTTTTTGGTCATTGTTGTTTTAATATTTTTTTTTGTCTTGTCCATTTTTTTATTAATATTTTCCTACAGGAGAGAAGAATGGCCAAGGGGTGGTTTTAACTACAAGATTGAGTTAAAAAAAGAAATGATTTGCTAAAAACCCCCTCTCCTCGTCAAGTCCCTCCGTTCATGCTGTATTCATGAGAATCCTGCAACAGTCTCTGTATTTCCATTTGTGTCATGGTGCTTACAAAACCCCACAAAGGCTAAAAACACATTGTTTGAAGATAAAGTGTCTGCTGCTGTTTTTCATCAATGTTTTCTCCCCCTCCTCTCCGACTGGTCCGCCCAGCAAGGTGCCTCATGTCTTTCAAAAGGGAAGAAGTTGGAGAGGAGAGCAAGGTGGCAGCAGGGGTTGGGTGCTGCAGCTGTCATCTGCCGCCTTCATCATCAGCATTATAAAAGGTCCTTCTCGTCTGGCACAGACTGACCGAGGTTTGTACTGATGAAGAACATTACAGCAGGAGAATAAGGTGCTGTCAGAGATTCAGTCCTCTCCGTTCATTCTGAGCCTCACATCCAGCAGCAGTGGGGATGTTGGGCTCATTCTTGGAACAGTTTTGGAGAGTCCGGAGGTGTTTAGTTTCCAGGTGGATGGAAGGGTGCAGGATGTGGCTGTACCGACATTGCTGTGAGTAGTCAATAGAAAATAAAACTATAAATAGCACACTTGAAACAACACCGAATCAGAATTAGTTTGACTCGTCAAGGGGCATTTTTGGCATGTCTCATACCTTGTGGAGTTATGTAGAAGTGTTGGTGTGCTCCTTGCTGAGGTCCGTGCTGTGGGTGCTGGGGAACTGAGCCGGGGCCCTGCTGAGGTGGTGGCTGCAACATCACTAACTGGGGCTGACCGTGGCTTCCCGAGTGGTGTGGACCTGACATGGCTCCTTGTACATGTGCCTACAATACCAGAACAAAATTCAAATCAGATAAAGAAGCTTCAAGGTAAAAAATAAATAAAAGTCGCCGCTTTCATATATCACAGTTGTCAAATTAACCATTTTCATCCTACAAAACAGTAAAATCCACATGGAGGCATACCTGTGCAATCTGCCCCAGGGGGTATGTAGGTGGGATACCCTGATGACTGTGGATGCTGTAGCCCTGTAGGGGGTATGAACCTTGTGGAGATGTGTGGCCTGGCGGCATGTTGGGAGGAGTTGGTGCTGACAGAGGACCTGAGTGGTACAAGGACTGAGGCTGTGGGCCTGACTGGGGAGTCTGAAAGAAGAAATCATGATATTAATAGGCCATACATAGATGGGCAAAGCTTGTCTTTAATATCAGAATGTTTAGCACAAACACTCAAATTCACACAATAACACAACTAACAAATAGTGTTACAGCTTAATGTTAACATATGAATAGAGGGGCAATCTCACCTGTCCAGGGCTAGGAGCAGCGTGCTGGGGTGGAGGCTGGTTGCCTGTTGGGGTACTAGAAGGCTGAGGCTGATGCACTGCACCCGAGTGATGGGAGAAAGACTGTGGAGCTACATGGAGAAGAAATAATCAGTGTCATGGCTTTTGTAGCCACAATCTATTAAGACTTTCATCACTGTTTGAAGACATCATGATAAAGGTTCCGTTAACTGTATAGTATCAGGCTTCATATCAACAAGTGATAAACTGTCAGCATTTCTGGATTTTCAGTGCTTCAGCTCTAGGTCTTGAATCTAGGTTCTCCAAACATGGTTTTAAAAAAAAAAGTGTGGGAGGCAGTATGGACTAAAATGAATACCAGTCAATGTTCTGATTCTTACATACAGTACTTTTATACATACAATAAATGCAGTAGATATTTGTGTTTCATATTTATCACACTAGATTTGGTTCCACTAACCGTAGATGCCCTGCTGTGGTGCCTGGGGTCCATCTCCTTGTGCAGGAAACTGGGGGCCTCCTGGTCCAAGGGCTTGTGGATGGGGACCGCCACCTTGACCTATCATTCGTGCTCCACCCTGCAGCATGGAATACATTGGCTAGAGATGGGAAAGGAGAGGAATACAATATTTAGTATTTACTATTTCTGGGGTCAACTATACCAACAACCAGTTGAATAAACTCAGTGTTCAACACTCCCCTTAAGTATCATGTGTATATTACTACTACAGCAATCATTCTGCTTACCATCTAAAACCAGAATTATCAAAGGAATAAGGGCTAAAATGTCCTACCTGTCCAGGGTAGGGTGTCATGGCCTGGATGACCTGCTGCTGACTGTACTGCTGTGGGTTGTACTGAAGGTAAGATTGAGGGTAGGGGGATGCTACTAGCGGGGCCCCAGCTGCTGAGGCTGCAGTTTGCAGCATGGGAGGTGCTGCGCCGTGGTCAGAGCGTGGAGCCACAACTGAGCCTGATGGAGGCAAAGAATTATTAATCCAAGGCTGTCATACAGATACACATGCAGGTACTTAAAGTATAATTTAAAGATAACTGAAAGACTCCAGTCGCATTAATGCATGTTCTGTAAAGTCTTTGACGAGTTCACAGGATATTTACTCCAGTAGCCATCTACAGAATTTTAAACAAATTAAAATAGACATGCAGGACTAGAGAGAACAATGCTAAGTTTACCTTTGGTCCTGGGGTATTTTCCCTGGCTCACTGTAGACATTGTAGACATGGAATAGTGGTACATTTGTGGAGGCTGTAAGACAGAAATGACCAAACAGTCAAAACAAGAACTGTTGCTGCAATGTGTGAAATACATATTGAATCAAATTGAAAATCCACTGAAAGGAAAAAAAAAAACATTTATTCCTAAAACTTAGATAAATGGTTTATTATCCGAATCATCTCAATATCCAAAATGCAAAAAAAGCAACTAAACAAAAAATACACCTCTCTTGTACCCAAATGCCATTGTATCTGAAAATTACTTCCAAATAAATTGTACAAACACACAAATACATATTTGATAAGCAATACAGTTGTCCACACTTTATTTTCTCAAATACCTGCACAGTGTGGATCTGAGACACATAGGAGAGGTAGGGAGTACTGTAGAGTGGTCCTTGTCCGCCTGGATGTTGCAGGACCACTGGACTTGGAGGAGTTGGCCGAGGTGGGGTGGGTGCCGTGTTGGGCTTCGTCTGAAAGACAAAAACCACAGGTAAATAAATACTAAATGTCAACTTCATGTACTCGATTTTTTTTTCTTTCATTTTCTACAAGTTTCAAAATAAGTCATGGGACCAAATAAAGTTTTTCTATTCTAGTTTTTCTATTTATGCTTACTGAGAAACAACTCTAGTTTAACACATTTCCCTCCACACTGTCTACATTTTTCTACCAAGACAATTAAAACAATGATTTAACAAGAATGAACTGGCGTACCATAGGCATCTGAGGTTTGATTGGGTTGAACTCTTTAGCATTGGGGTTTAGCGTTGATTTCTTAACTTGGCTGGAAGAAAAGAATAATATTATATTACATGTATTATAATATTTGTGTTTAAGACAACTTATATAGCTTACTATCAGACACATTTTATCATTTTTTTAAACTCACTCTGCTACACCGTCTGTTCGCTCTGCAGTCTCAGACCTGACTTCCTCACTTCCTGGTGTCCTGGCCGGCTGTGGGGCGGCTGGTGACTGCCTGTCTGAAACAGGTGCTGTAGCAGGTGCTGTGGTGACCCCAGGTGTAGCTGTGCTGTCCTTGGTGGGATCCTCAGCTGGGGCTGGTGACGGCTTAGCTTGGAGCTGAGGAGCTGGAGGCTGAGGTTTGGGCTCTGTAGCAGGGTGAGCGTCTGATGGTGATGGTTTGGCTGCACTGGACTGGACGACCTCGCTGACAGCAGGAGGGGTGGCTGCTGCAGGAGAGCTGGGAGAGCTAGAGCTCCCTCCACTTGGCTGGAGCTGGAAGAAAAAGAGGCAGATGATGGCAGTCAGAGTGGTCAAGGGAGAAGGGCAAAAGGAAGTAAGGAATTAAGATTTAGTAAACAAATAGATTATGGCTAAAACTAACTTTTTTTTTTATTGTTTTGATGATTATTTTTAAACAGTAAAAATTCCTGTTACAACTGCAGAATATAAAAAACGACTAAGCCTGGCTTCTGAACCACATTGTTCAGAGGTGTGACAGAGTTACTCCTCTGTCACACGACTCCTACCTGTATCTCATTACACACAGCAATGTTAAAGCCTGTTTTTCCCAACAGCAAAGAGCAAACAAGCTCGACAACAACAACAGGTTTAATTTTGACTGGTCATCAATTTAAGCTATGGACTATTAGTTACAACTGATCTGACCTAATGGTTGTCATTTTAACCAAAACCAGAGTGATAACTAGCGACATGAAGCTCCTACTTCAATAATTTCACTTAGCTTTGCTAACATGAGGACCAGAACTCAAGTGTCATTTGCACTATTACGCCTAAATATTTTTCTTCACACGTTAATATCACGGGCAACGTTACATCGCCACTGGAAACATGTAATTAATGTCCACTGCCAAATGTTTTTGATGAGAAGTATACTGAGAATGGAAAAAAAAAAAGTAAAGCAGTAAATAGCAATCCATTAACTGCATAACAGAAACCAATTTGCTAACTTACAGCTAAGCTTTTCAGGATGAAAGATGCAAGTATCTTACAAAGCATATTGTTCAAATATTTACAGCCACCTAGTAATCACTGCCACACACACATTATTGGTCACAGACCTCATACAGACATGATTTTTTTGAGCAGAAGTCAGACAATGGTGAAGTTTCAGGATGTGTGTGTGTTTTTTTTTTTTTTTTTTTTTTATTAGTTAGAGTTTAACTCTTACCCTAAATTCCTTGCCAAATTTCCGCAGCTCCTCAATCTGAGACCTTTGCTGATTTGAGGGAGCTGCTGGAAGAAAGAGAAAAACATTTTTCACAATGAAACTGCAAAATCAGTGCATGCTGTCACGCAAAAGCATGCAACTAAGCACAAATGAATTCTGTTTTTCAGTATTTAGCTCGTACCAAGTTCTAGTATTGTACACAAACCTTTGTTACTCTTGCTTTCCTCTGTGCTGCTTGGGCTCTCGGCTGAACGTTCTTTTGCCGCAGCACCAAGGATTTCATTCACTGTAAAGACGAGACAAACAGCATGCCAATTACTTGTAGTGCTTCATTAGATTCCACCTTCAGTGCCTGTTGCTCACAGTTAAGAGGTGACTGTCTAATTGAAGCTCACGCCCTGACAGACAAAATCAATTCGACTTTGACATTGCACTCTTTACTACAGATTAAGAACAAGAGACGAGACAGTACCATCTACAGGGAAGAGAGGGGCAGGACCAGATGTCTTCTGGGCAGGCAGGGTGACAGACGATGTGTCCAAATAAGGCGTGTCCTGGGAAGAACCTGATTTAGGAGAGCGAGTGGCTGCAAGGACATGAAAGAGAGGTTTTAGGTAATAGTATAGAAGAGGATTGTAAACAGCATTTAATTTGGGTTTATACTACACCTGTGGGCTGAGAATGTGAGTTTGGAGTGCGGACTGTCCTGCTTGACTGTGGAGGTCTTTGGGCTTTAGGAGATGTTCTGGCAGAGACTGAAAGACCCAAGAAAACTACAGTTATGCATAATGTATAATGCCTCAGTTAAGTTACTTTTGACACAAATTCACACACTTACCACCATTAACAGGCCTGCCGGCATCAGACAGCGAGTGGGGGAGTGAATGGGAATGAGGTACTGCATGTCCATGTGGGGCAGGGGGGCTGGATGGGGAAGGGGCAGCAGAAGCAGAGGCAGGTGTGGGTGCTGGTCCACCAGGGCTTGCAGGTCCAGAGCCAGGGCTCGGGCTGGCACTTCCCTGGGGGTGGTGGGGAGCATAGGCTCCACCTCGGCCTGACAGAGGGCTGCTTCTCTCTGAGGGGGAGACACTAGGCTGGTTCCCAGCAGCTGAGGGTAGCGGTGGTCTTGGGGAAGAGGAGGATGGAGGGGTGGGGCGGTAACCTCCACTGAGACGACTGTGAGGTGAAGGCCCACCAGGACCCCTCTCAGCTCGCTCTCGGTTCATTTCTCTCTGACGCTGGGGTAATGGAATGTACTTCTCTCTGCAAGGTAAAGAAAATACACACGGACAATGGTGACACAAGAAACACTACGTCATCTAGAAACACAATGGAAGCAAATGATGTGAGGTTTTGTCAACAGCTATTTCCAAGGACAACTTAGCACGAAGGGGTACATTGTCCAAAACAGAATTCAAAATTCACACTTACTATTTGTCTTACAGTTTGGATTTTTACAATATCATGATTGTAGTGCTCTACAGTCAACAACTATCAACTCTCTTCTTTAGGAAAACAATAGCTGATAGGACAGTATAAAAATGGAGTATATTGATGCTGTTCATGCAGGTGGATGTTAACTACACTAATAGTAAAATACTACTTTTCAGTTGTTTGACAAACCCACCTGCTGATGGCTCCAGGGCTGTCCCGGCCCCTTTCGCGCTCTCTGTCACGGGGGCTTTCACGGCCCTTCTCCCGATCACTGCCATCCCGCAACACAGCACTGTACTTGTCCTCCTCGCTTTTACCCTCATCATTTTCCAGGTTGACACGATGGCGATACTGGGGGCTGGACTCAATCTCACTTGCCAGGCGAGCGGCACGTGCTTCCCTCTGCCGATAGACATCAGAGTTGCCTCTTTCCAGTGGCACACTGCACAGTGAGAGAGAAAGATGAGAAAAATCTATGCGACAAAATTCATTGGACATTACTTTGATTTAAGTATGCAAATATTCTCACAATAGATTTGTAATTATACCACAGACATGACCAAAAGATGTAAACGTACGTATACATGGAGAGGCTGGAATCGTATGTTGATGTGACTCCATATTTCACTTCATTGTAACGGAACATCTCATTAGCATCCCAGCCATTTGACTAGGGGGGGGGGGGGAGTAGATATTAGTAGAGTAGTATAAAAAATTAATTAAAAATACAGGACTTATAATCATGTTGATCACAGACATCATTTTACAACTTCTACAAAAAGATAGAAATGAAAGAAATGTCTATATCAATAAGAGTCTATATTCTTATGACCTTCTGAGGCCAATGGCCATTTTATCAGATGTTATGGTTTGATGAGCATTTTAAAGATACAGAGCAACTCACAGCATCATTTTCCAGGTCATAACTCTCTCCGTTGCTGTCTCCTCCTTCCCATCTCTGCAACACCTTCTCCTTGTGTTCTCCATTGACACGAGTGGAGCTGATGGCTGTGTCTGTGAAGGTATCTAGGATCAAGTATGTAATATTAGACAGGAGAAGATAAAACATTCTAAAAATGTCTGTTTGGCTCTGCAGCCTGTATTTGGTTCAGATTCTAAATACTATAATACATTTCCATTTTCCTATTTTAGAATTACACCACATTACTTTCTCTTGTTTTTTCTCTTGGATTATCTCACAAAAGAAAGATGTAAATTCGACCAAGCATATCCTGACAAATGACAACTATTTATACCTCTGGTGGCATAGTTTAGGTCGACGTCTCTGCAGATCATTGTAACCAGGTCAGAGGGGCTGAAGATCATAGTGTCAGTGATGTCTTCCCTCCGTGGTGGAGCTGATGGTGAGCCCTCCTCCCCACTGCGTTTGTGTACAGCATCCACAGCCAACTCGCACTAAGAACAAAACATGAGAAACGCATAAAAAAATTTAAACAACAAAATAAAAGCCCATGTTTTTCCTTGACAGGAGTTTACCATTGTACTGAAAGTATTATTTTTAGTGCTTCCTTAAATTAGCAGAAGTGTATGTCATAACATAAGCTTCTTACCCGAGAACTTAGAGTCTTAAATATGCCTTCAAATACACTTCCATTCTTCACTCTTATGTCACAGGTGGAACCCTAAGAGAAATAAATGTTTTAAATAAATAATTTTAACATTAAGTGAGTCAAAAATTTTTACATGAATTCATGTAATGTACTCTATGGTATCTTGCACATATTTTTTACCAGTCAGATTTGACTAGTCTGGTAGGTGTCAAAGTCTTTCATTTTACAAAATAATCACTATGGCCTGGGAAGGACACTGACAACAAGCCAAATTACTCACCACGACGGCTGTGAGGAAATGAAGCATTCTGGCATTATTGTACACACCCTCAAACACCTGCAGATAGGAAAAGCATTAAATATAAAAGTTTCACAGAGATTTAACCTAATTATTGTTGCAAAATATGTATGTATTGTTGTATTTTAAAAAAACACAGTCTGATGCTGAAACAGCTTTGTTAAATGTGATATACAGTTAACTGCTACATAGATGTTGCCAGTTTATTGGAGACACACTGATCAGGAGCTGAATTACACAAATTTCCTAAGGCCCCTGTTGGACAGGAGATGCAGTTATGATGTACTCTCCTGAACTTAACTCACTTAAGCCCAATTCCTGACAACTTACTTTCATCACAGGTTAACTTATGTTCTTTTGACCACTGTTCAGATATATTTAATTTACTATAGATTTCTATACATAGTGTCTATTGCTGTAAACTGTGTTTCATCTACAAGGTTTGTAAAAATGATTAATCTCTATATTTTGAAGCTGATTACCCAAGAAACATTTCAACTTTTCAATGTTAATGGCATTACTCCTTAAGTGAGGTGTCTGACACTTAAAGATAAGGAATCAGTACAGTCTTTTAGTTTTTAACGCAGAGCACAATATGTTGTGTGCTTGTTGCCCAACTTCTCTGAACCGCAATACTTACAGGAGATGACTGGAATGATGGCTTTGCAGAATTTCGATTCCTGTGAAAACAGCACAGTTAAAACGTGTTTGTCTGCTTTAAAGAAAAAGGAGCATAACTTGTTTTCAAAGCCTGCTGAGGCAGTGTCACCCTCCACATTTCTGAATACTGGGTCCTCTAGTGTCATGTATTGAATTTTAACTTCACAGCCACTGTCAACTTTCCTTGTTTTAGTACTAGGCTTATACTGGCTAATAGAGGCACTTCTATTACTTACAGTAAAAGAAACTGGTTTCTCCAACAATCCTAAATGTTAAAAATGGGTAACATCTTATAAATCATGGCTCAAATTTAATGTGTAAATGTTGGGGAAGGCACATGGTATAAATTACATCAGCATTTTACAAATTGTAGTTTGGAGCAATAGATTCACCCTCACTTATTCAATAAAAGACTACATACTAAAAGTACATTTAATAAAGAAAACATGACATGGGATGTTAGTTATGCACGATTACTAAAACTGAGGTGTACGGTAAACACATACTGTACACACAGATCAGAGATTCAGGCCACATATGACCTTGTTCTATCCATAAATTCCAATTGACGTTACTTGTGACTATTGTATATGTTTTTTTTATGTGTGTTACAGTGGTGAATTAGCCATTTTTCAATTAAGGTTCCATCTTTTGCTCTGCCTGGTCCAGACACTTTCTATCGCCCGTGTGCTGATCTACTACTCTTTGCTTTCACGAAACTTAGACCCACCTTCCTGATTCGTCATCGGATCACTTTGAGTATTGTGATTGGCCCAGCGCCACTGTCAATCTGGCAATATCTAATCTAATTGGTTCATGCAGACGCTTTATTTTCGAGACACGCCCACCAAACGCACAGGCCGGTAGGCCTCTGAAGCACAGGGCAATCCCCGGACTGTCCTGACAGAAATGACCGAGTTTGCTTACCTCCCTGCCGGTGTCCTGTTGCTGCTGTTGATGCCGCTGACTGGGGCTGACATACCGGCGGGGCCCGAGGTTCCGTTAGACGCTTTTCTCCCGCCTGAGCCGGGTTGCGGCTGTTGTTTCATCATTGCGAAGCACAAGGCTAAGAAAGTACCAAGTGTACGCTAACAGATAAACAATGATACCTCCCGATGTGAAGTTGTTTTAAAAGCGAACTATCTTTAGCAATATAGCCTGTCCTAGGAGCGCAGAGCCGGCGTAACCTCACTAACCGGCTATTGTAGCTAATCTTGCTAAGTGAATACCATCCGCTTGTGGCCTAAAATATAAAGGCAAAACACCTCTTTATTTAAATTAAATGTAGGATATAAGTTAACAAATCTCCCCCGGCTACCTACTTTGCAACCACAGCGGTTGTGTCAAAGCGAGCCACTAACAAAATGACACGAGTTTCCGTTTAATTATTTAGCAATAGCTGGCTAAGTTAGCATTAGCTTCGCTCCACAAGCTCACTTCTGGCGCTTTCCCTCCGGGATTACTTTCGTCTCTCTGTCGCGTCACCTGAACTTCGGCACCGCTGGCCCCTTCCCTTAAAAATTCAGGTCTTCGCGTTGCTGTCAGTTGCCTTAAAGAAGTTAGATTTCCAGGTTTCTTGCTGAGAACCTGCTGCAGTAGGTCAACACCACCTCTCGGTAGGTTCACTTGACTCAATCCGCGCGCGGATGACTGGAAACCGGCTGAGGGGGAGGGGGCGTATACGTGCGCGCGCGCGCCATTGACCTACCGGCGGGTGCTCGTGCGTGGTGTTTATTGAATCGGTTTCGATTGAACCGGATTTAACTCCAGTATAAACAGAATGAATGGTTTCCACTGTACACGTGGCAGTCCCCGCTGTTTTGTTGTGTTTACAAAGTATCGCGTTTATATTTATGGATTCGACCTTTTCATGTGTTTACTACCTGACTGCTTTATTTTTTGCATTTCACTGATCAATTCATCAATAAGCTATAATAAAGTCAGCACATTTACAGCCCAGGAAAATCAGCGTAGTACAACAGCTTTGTCAGTGCGTCTCTACACCGGATGTTACGGCTCTAAGCCACACACAGCATGGCAGCCTCCGTAAAGAGCGTTTGTTACATAGCGAGTTGTGTCTTGTTCCCAATTATCTTCTTTTCCTGAGTATTTTGCAGGGATCTGGAAATACCAACAAAAAACCACATCCGTCATCTGCTAAGAAAAGGGTAAGTACCTGTATCTACCGGTGAACAGTCGGAGATAGTTTGTTAGTGATAATATTGGTTGGTTATGTGCTATGTCGCTTTAACATTAGGTCATATTGTTCTTCTGATCATGTTTAAATGTTGAAGGACAACCACCTGACAGGTGATACGACTCTCATGGATATTAGCATATAGTGATCTTTATAGATGTAGTGGATCAACACAACAGATCTTTATTATGGGTAAAGGGTGATTCTGATCTTAAATTCTATGCAGCTGCAAATGTGTATCTGCTATTTATATGTATTGATTGGTTAATAATGGTTTTATTGTATATCTTCAGATTTGGAAGCATATAGTTATACCATCAAAACACTAGTAAGAGTATGGCCTAATGAAACAGAAATACCCAAATGTTTACCTCTGATACTAAAGCAGTAGTACTTCCAAGTATATTTTTTGAATGTAGATGCATTTTTAAAATCCCACTTGACTAACAATTGAATCTTCTCTTCTGACCATCTTACTTTTATTCTGACAGGTGCCCATCTCACATGTTGATAAAGAAGCTGCCCCCCCTCCAGAGTTTTCAGTTACTGGTTTCCAGACCTGCCAGTCATCTTGCCAGACAGCAGTATGATGTCATTGTGGTGGGTGGAGGTCATGCAGGCACAGAGGCGGCAGCCGCGGCAGCTAGAGTGGGAGCTGAGACCCTCCTTGTCACGCAGAAAATACACACTATTGGTGAGAAACAAATGACTAATAGGATAACTAAAAAGTACAGAAACAGGTGACTCTTGCTTGCTTGTGGTCCAAACAGATTCCTCTCATCAATTCACATTTTCTTAGGTGCCCTGTCCTGTAACCCATCTCTGGGTGGAGTAGGAAAGGGACAGCTTGTGAAGGAAGTAGATGCTCTGGATGGGCTGTGTGGCCGAGCAGGAGATTGGGCTGGGATTCACTTCTCCATCCTAAATCGTAGAAAAGGCCCCGCAGTGTGGGGCCCAAGAGCCCAGCTAGATCGTCAGCGCTACCGCGAATTCATTCAGGTATCATTTGCCTTTTTTTTTTTTTTTTTGTTCCGTTTCGTTTTAAAATGTGGGAATAAATTGAAAATGACATTAAACATCTGTGTGTCCGACTGTTTCCCATTTAGTCTGAGCTGCTGGGAACTCCCAGGCTGACAGTCTTAGAGGGCTCGGTGGAGGAGCTGCTGGTGACAGAACCAAACCCAGAGAAGCCTGGACACCATAGAGTCACTGGGATTCGTTTAGGTAGGAAGCCATGTGTGAAATCTAGGTCAGTAGTAACATATAAAGTATTCTGTTAATCAATCTATGATCTTCTCTTGACATCTTCTTCTCAGCAAATGGAAACCACTCGATCTCTGCTAGTTCTGTGGTTCTTACTACTGGTACTTTCTTGTCTGGCTCCCTCTTCATGGGACAAACCACGTCACCCGGTGGTCGGATTGGAGATGCTCCATCGAGTGCTGGACTGTCCCATACACTAAGGGAGAGGCTGGGGCTCAGGATAGGCAGACTGAGGACTGGTACTCCTCCCAGGATTGTGAAGGATTCAGTAGATCTTTCCCAGGCTAAACTTCACCCCCCTGACAGGCATCCAACTCCATTTAGCTTCTTAAATAAGAACACACGTTGTAAGGTAACGTTTATGTTAATTTAAGATTAATATACTAAATAATGAATCTTTAAAGTGTGGATCCTTGCATATAAAAATCTGTCACTGTCAGAAATAGTTTTGTTAGTTGAAGCAGTTTTTAGAACTAGTAATATGAGAGTAACAGCACAAAGGACTTGATATCATGTTGTTTAACTTAAATAAATGTCCTTTCTGATGAATGCTTTACTTTCAAATCAGCCTGAAGACCAGCTACCCTGCTATCTGACATTTACTACCCCAGGTGTAGAGAGAGTTGTGAGGGAGAGTCTTCATCTCAACTGTCACATACAGCAAGACACCAAGGGTCCCAGGTACAGGTGCAAACACACAACGGAGGTTGACATTACACTCAATGTGGCTGAAACTCACAACTTGGGTCTTCATCTTTCACAGATACTGCCCATCGATTGAGTCGCGAGTGCTTCGTTTTCCAGGCCGGAGGCACCAGGTGTGGCTGGAGCCAGAAGGAGTGACCTCTGACCTTTTGTACCCTCAGGGTCTGTCCATGACCATGCCCCCTGACGTGCAGCTCCGCCTCATCAGAGAAATTCCCGCCATGCACAGAGCTGAGATCCGCACACCAGGTAAACTGACTGAATCATACAAATGATCTAAAAGCATGGATAGCTCAGTAGTAATCTCCCAGTTATAGTGAAACAGTTTGTCTACAGTCGTCCCTGAAATGACAGGCAGCAGCTTAAAGGCTTTGAATAACACATGCATACTAAAATGTCCTGCTTTAATGATGCCATGGTGGATGTTATGGGCTTTTTTTCAGGTTATGGTGTGCAGTATGATTTTGTGTGCCCAACTCAGCTGAGCCCTGCCCTCCAGGTGAAAAGTACCCAAGGTCTCTTTCTGGCTGGACAGATCAATGGAACAACAGGATACGAGGAGGCTGCTGCACAGGTAGCTGCTTTCTCTGTAGATTACATTAACACTAAATCAACTTTTACAGACATTCTTTCACTGGATACCCAATCCTCACTTTGCCACAAGATATGCACACAACCGGAAGCGTAGACCAGCTTATTTTATGCTCTATTGGGAACCTACATAGTATACACGCACATAACTTAGGGCAGATTTAGCCTAGTTACTGAACTTTAATGCACTCCCAATATCTATTATCTGTTCAGCAATGTATTTGGATCAATTCTGTGCAGGGCCTGTGGGCGGGAGTGAACGCTGCTCGCTGGGCACTCTCCATGTCTCCTGTGATACTGTCTCGCACTGAGAGCTACATCGGTGTTCTCATTGACGATCTGGTGACTCGAGGTGTTACAGAGCCCTACCGCATGTTCACCAGCCGTGCTGAGTTTCGAACTGCTCTAAGGCCGGACAATGCAGACCTCCGTCTCACTCTGAAAGGTAGGTACAGTGTTTGGGAATTTTTAAGCAAACTTGTCTGTCTGAATGAATTAAAAAATATCTCTACCTCTCCTTTGGTTGTCATTTGTTACTTTCTAGTAGTTTTTCTCCTCTAATAAATGTTGTCCTCTATCAGGGTTTGAAGAGGTGGGATGTGTGTCTTCATTACGCTACCAGGAGACAGTGAGAGTGAAGGACAATCTCCAGGAAGTTCTGGAGGCCCTTCAGACTCTTGTTCTGTCCACTCCCAGCTGGAGAAAAAAGATGCCCAACATCCTTATGAGTGAGAACAAGAGCAGAAGTCTGAGGTGAATCAAAAAAAAAAAAAAACCTAACAAACAAACATGTAATTACCAGTGTAATTGACCAAATCTGCAGTGTGGTCAGTCTTAAACTTGGACTGTGTTCTAAGTTTCTGTGTGCCTTCTTTCTTAGTGGTATGGATGTGCTGCAGTACAACGACGTGTCCTTTGAAATGTTGGCATCTGTCTTCCCAGAGTGCCTTTCGCCTTACATGGAATTCTCACAAAGACTCAAGATAGAGGGTAAAAACAGAGTCTGGCATTTTTAGGAATGGGGAAAGAGGAGCGCTGCGAACTGTTCGCTGCTCATTCTTCTTCTTCAAATACCTGAAAATGGGTCTTTCGATTTATGCCTTTTAGGTCACCATGGTTTCTACTTTCACAGTATTTTCTTTCTCCGTTCTGATTTGTAGCTGTGTACAGGCCTCTCTGTGACCTCCAGAAGAAAGATATCGAGAGAATTCAGAAGGAGGAGAACATGTCTCTACCTCTAGATATTGACTATTTCTCTCTGCCAGTGTCTCTGTCTCAGGAAGTCAGAGAGATTCTGGACAGAGTTCGACCCAGCACTGTAAGTCTGCAAATTCATTATGTATTGAAACGGGTCCATAGCAATAACTCTGTGAAGACTTTAAAAAAAAATGTAAAAAGAAAAAAAAAAGATTATAACCTAGATTATAGTTGATGTTTGGCTGTATTAAATTCATCTTTGTGCCCTGTTACATTCTCTAGCTGGGAGCTGCTACACGTTTAGAAGGTATAACGCCTGCTGCAATCGCACATCTCCTCAACTATGCTCGACACACAGGACAAAAGGAGAGAAGAATGCACAGGAACCAAGTAGACCAAAAGGAGGATTGAGAAGAGGAGCTATGTGCAAGAAACGCATCTTTACCTCAGTGAAATTATGACTCAAACTGTCTTGAAAAAATATATGTATTCCTGGAAATGTACAAAACAATAAATTAAAATATTTTAGGGTGACATTATTTCAAACATAGAAAGTTCTCAAATCACTCCAACATATCTGACCATATCCAACTGACTGTGAACAGCATTAAACTCCATGTGACCTTCTCACTGCTGTTAATAACAGTGTGCCCGTCCAACTCAACAGTGCCTCTAGTGAAGAAATCAAAGGGAAACTTCCAGTTAGGCCGTGGCATGCCCCTGGGGGGTTCTGGGTAAACTGTAGTGTCGGCGAATGTCACTTCAGTAGTTAGACTGAAAGGGAGTGACACAGGACACTGAAAAAGAGACATAAGGAAAGTATGTGGACATTTTAATAGAAGCCAAAAGTGTGAAAATAAGAAATTAATGTCAGAGTGACAGTACATGCTCCTACCTTGACATTTTGACATTGGAAGAGGTATTTGGCCCCGAGTATGTAGTTCTGGGGAAGGTCTAAGAGACCCTGTTGAGCCCACAGCACTTGTATAGAAAGAGAAGTTGGGAGAATACAGCCTGATTCACATGTTTCCTGGGGAAGGGAACATAATAATTATCTGTAAATGAGAATAACTCAAGTGTGTAGATTAAAACCACTGATTAGTATATGTGTTGCTGCAGAGCCAAAAATAGCTGTAAGAGGCTTTTATTCCAATATTTTTCCCACTGAACTCCTTTCCTTTCTGGACTTTCCTACTGATTACTAGATAATCTAAAAAACACTGAAAATGATTCAACTTTCTTAAATGCTTTAGATTTGCGTTTTAGCTGTACCTGCAGGTTGATGGGACACTCCTGGGTGATAACTCTTGTCCAGTTCAGTTGGGAGCCTGAGCTCATTGCTATCTCATCAGGAGTAGCAAATCCCTGCAAGATTCCGTAAATCTGGGAGCGCAGCTCTGAGCAGTCATTAGATAGGGAACTATCAAGCACATGAATAGACAAGAGAGACATGGAAAAGAGACACAGAGGGATAAAACTCATCTGACACAGATCTTCAACAACTCCATCACTCATCTTTACTCATCTCAAGATAGTGGTAAAACAAATTGGGTCGCCTCACCTGAATGTACAGCCAGTGATGGTGTTGTGGGTGAAGTGGATAGGAGCTCGTGTGCTGGGGTCAGAGGAGCAATGGCCGCTCGGGGACACCCCCAGCGTGGTCAGCTAACTTACTGTCAAGGAACTGTGATGCCTAATTGATTTAACTTTAAGACTAAAGAAGTTGATGATGTAAATAAATGGTGTGGATACAGTCGTCAATTCTCCATTAAAGCGACCAATTACAGGAGAACCTGCTCTAAGTCCGATTGCAGGGATTGGACCTGCTGGTGCAGGGCTGGGTGTGGCCCGCTGCAAGAGACAAATGGCACTTATGTTACCGTTTGAACCCATAGTTCCCAGTGTTTGAAATTGTATATTTGGCATTAACAGGCTACCTGGAACTGTACTGAGTGTGTCTGTAACAGCAACTGATTTGGATCGACATCAGCTAAGACTGCATTCACTGTTGCATATGCAAGTTCTCCTTTGCTTGTGTATCCTATGATATACTCCACCTAAGAGATTCAGGAAAAGCAACTAAACGATTATTCATGTAGCCAAAGTTAGTGTGGTTTACAACAACAAATATTAATATTCCAATATACTCACCTTTTTTACTACATTTTTACAGAAGTTGTTTTGAGTGATTGGTGCAGGCCACTCTGACAACGGAGTAACAGGGATCTGAAATGAGTTAGTAGCGCTTATTTCTTAGGAAGACAAAAGGTACTACCAACACTACAACAAATTTAATAAATCATACTGTAGAGGCACGTGTAAGTATTTTTCTGTTAACTCCAAATGTCAGTGTTGGCAGCTGATGTCTGCTGGCTGGGTGTCACCTTCTGCCCAGGTGTGTGTGCAAAAAATTTTTTGTCTCATGATTTTTGGCTTTGTATGACTGTGTGTACAATCAGTGACTTACTAGTAAGTCTGACACTGGTGCAGTCTCAACTTTTGGAATCTGTAATAAAAAAATATGAATTTTAGTCTTTCTGCACTGGGATTCCCACCAGTATTTATCTACTTAAAAGTATTTAGTGCAGGCCCACTTGCTGACCTTAATCAGACTCAGGTCGATGAAGTAGGAGCGGGCATTGAGATTTGGGTCTGTGGCACAGGACTGAGGAGTCAACATACGAGTACAAGACAAAGACACAGATCGCAAGAACTCTGCAAGGAGAAAGAAAAACAGAAGGTAATTTGATAAAGAGTTTTAGTGGGCAAAATGGTTGAATCATATAGGTAATATATACTAGACATGAAAAAATGTGTTGACAGTTAGTCAAGGTTAACATGTCTACATATGCCTGCAGATTCACTTTGAACATGGTTCAAATTTCAGAAACTGTTAGCACAAACCTATAGCGAATATACTTAAGACCTGTAGTACACCACAATACTCATCAGTTTAACATATATTCTGTGTTTTATATAATTACTTGCAGGGTTGTGGTTAATACAGAATGCAGCAGCCACCCCTGGATATGGCTGACGAAGAAGACCCCGCATGGAGGTGTTGGAGAAATATGTCTGGATGACATCATCCACCTAAAATAATGGATTTTATTTGATTACAGATATTCTGATATTAAAAGTTCACAATGTGAATACTTCAGACACAACACTGTAAGCAGAAATCAGTTACCTTATAGAAATCTCTTATGTAGTTGCTGCTTGTAGGTATTGGTGGTGAGAAGTGATATGAATCACCTAAAAGTGGATACTGAAGTGCAGCTGGAAGAGACTGGGGAACATTATCTGATGGAGATGTAGAAAAAAATTCAGATGATCAACAGCATTTGTGAGGGACACTTATATGTTGATATTTGATCCTCCTGGTTGAACTACTGATTGTTAAATACTTTCAAGTTTAAATGAAATACATTGTTAAACTAATATTCTTATTTTATATACTTACCTTGTGACTGGACACAGAACAATGTGTCAGTCACAGTTACAAGAGATGAATTGACATTGGCGCTGAACATCAGCCATTTCTCAATGCAGACTCCTAATCTGTAAAAACAGTTTAACATCGTAAATCTTGTTACATTAGCACTTTATGCACTGACTTTAGATCTTGTGAAGAAGACTTACACAGTATTCTGTGAACATCCTGTGAAGACCGTACTCAAATTAGCAACACCACAATCAACTGTGTCACAACAGCAGCCAATGTCACAGAAATCAGGGGTTAAATCACAGAGACAACCTGGACAGCAAAAGAAAAGACAGGACAAATTTCACAATTCACGGAAGATGTAAGATAGATGTAAGGTGGGCTTCCACAGCACATCTTACTTTTAGAGTCTCCCATCAGGATGTGTGAACCTTTCAAGCAATAGCTTAAACTTAAGCAAACTATTTGAAACACGAGAAACATATTTGTTTTAAACACATATTGCAAAAATAAGGAAACCGGAGCACTTGAGGTATCTAGTGACTTACACCTACTGTAAATACAAATTATAGAGTTTGACAGCAACAAATGTTGAAAAACAAAATGGGAGTTCAAGAGTGTGGTCTAGAATAAACACTGGAAAGCAGTTTGATGGGTCTTGGATCAGCTGTGAAGTCTTTATCAAACCAATTTGTTAAAACCTGACTACAGTCTTCAGCTCATTAGTGACAGGTTGCAGGTGTAAATCACCATCTGAAGTCGTCACAGGTAGGATGGTGGCTGCAGTGGCTGCTCTGAAGACTAAATCAGCGGTGACAACACCGGTGGAGTTCACGGTGTCTGTAACATTTAAGACATCACTCGGAGCAGGGGTCGAGGAGTTGGAGGTCTCCCAGTTCGTAAAGTTACTGTCGACAGTGGGCGTGACCCCTGACTCTGTTGCTGCATTTACAAAACTTACACACAAGACGATAAATATGTGAAGTGAACGAGAGCTCATCTCGTTGAACACACACACACAGGGAGCTCCAACAAGCTAATTGGCTAACGCTAGATAGCTAAACGCTAAAGCTAAGGATAACCGCGTTAGTTGGAATAATGTCTCCTGCGTCGCTCGTTATAAATTCATGCCGACGAAAAATATATTAACATTAAGCTATTTTTAAATAACGCACTTGAGCAACTCAGAAAACAGCTTTTCAAGAAAAAGTTGAGTTAGTTAAAAACGCTAAAATGTAATACAACTGAGAGCCAGCTTCGCGTTACCAAGGAAGTTGTCACGGGGACTTCCGTTTCTAAGTTAATACTACCGTAAAACATGGAAAAGAGGCGGAAAGATTTTTTTCAGCTTCTTTAAATTCATTTAATCATCACGTCTGTCCAGAACTATAATGCCAAAACATAAATACCCTATAACCTATATTAAACAATTAGTAATTTAAATCAGCATAGTCATTTGTATCTGATTTCATTTGTACTCAAATTGTTCAATTAGTAGTTTTAAAAGTATTCTCTCTCTTTCCTACCAACCAGGAGAGTGCAGTATTACAGTAAGTTGATAAAAAAAAGACACTGTGAAAAAGATATGAATTCAATTTCATGATGATTCATGATTGATGATATAATTTATAGTACAAACAAATGAACCAAATTATTTTAATTTCATAATGTCAGTTTTCATAACACATGGGCCGTATTGGTATAGGTCTATCGTTCTTGTAGCTTTTAAGTCACAGCATTAGATGCTACCTAACTAAAAGTCTTTGAAACTAGGTAGTGAGCTTTGTCATGACGTCAGCTTGTCTTTCTTTTACGGTGATGTGTGTTATTTTGTGAGGAACATCTTTACATAAAAAAAAACTACAAAGGTAACAGAATAAACCTACTAATGTTAGGTGCTGCCATTAACACAGACTGTTCACCATAGCAAGCATGAGAGTTTTGGGGATTAGTTTAAACGTGTCTTTTATTGTAAGATGTACCATACTATACTTCAGCTTCTAGAGGCAAAAGCAAAATATCAGTGAAGAAAAGTGGACTGTATCCCTAATGCCTTTTCTTGTCCCACTGTGTCATTCTTCATGTTCTTGTGAAAACATCCTGTCAGCATGGCCTCACAACTTCCTCTGTTCTTTCTGGCAGAATATTTAGTGTTTAGTTACAGCTCAGTCCAGCATGATTATTGCAACAGTATTTTGTAACCTGCAATCTAAACCTCGCCTAAAAGAAAATTAGATTAAGCATGAAATCATAAACTCACATTAAACAATAGTACACTTGTCTGGAGCGATGTGTTTTTCTTTTGTGTTCACTTTCTTTATCTATGCGGAAAACCAACAACAGAAAAGCAAACTACTGTTTGAAGTTACAACATTCTGGTTTTAAGTTGTTGTAATTGAAAACAGTTATTCAAAAACTGTATTTCCCACACCACACTCTGTCCTTTGTCGAATGCCCCAGGCAGCTGCTGAGCTGAGCTTATTCACAGTATATTGAAAAATATATTAAGTGTAGAAATCCTGTAATGTGTATTTTAAATAGCTGCTAGCTGAATCTACAGCACTCTCAAGATAAACAAGTTATTACCCTGCAAACCACATGGCTAATTTTCTACACCACACCTAAAAGCTCAGATGAGAATAACAGACCTTTGTCAACCATCTTTTACCGCGATTGGGCCATAATTCTGTTTACTTAAGTGGGTCCAAAGGTGTGTTTCAGCTGCAGAGAGTCAATACATTGTTCAGTCCCTTAGAAAACCAGTCAAACTTCATTTTATTTGTAAGAAATATTATCGGCATCTTGCTGAGACACAACTGTTGTTTTCTTTTTTTTTAAAATGCAAGTAACAGGACAGACAGAATGCAGTTTAAACATAACAGCTTCTTGATCTGTTAAGATAAAATGGTCAATCCACCTCTTTTGTACTCTTTGTGTGTGTCCCTGGCTGTAGAGCACTTTTAAGACCCTCCCTTGTCCCCTCCTCAAATTACAGAGGAAGTGAAGGTAGCGTTGTGAACAAAAGTGGATTTCATACGTAACTGGAAATATTACATAAGGGCTCTGTAGTGTAGGTCTGTGATCACAGACAGATAAGAACTTACAAGCACAAGGTACAAGCACTCAGAGAGTCAGACTGTAAAGATAGAAGGAGAGTGGAGAGAAACATTTCAGAGTGACTAAATCATTTAGCTGGGAGAACCTACTGAGAGATTCTTGATTTTGGTTTCAGATGTTGGAGTGGATTTAACCTGAAGACCAGAAGAATTTAATGGAAAAAAACGAGAAGTCAAGACTGTGGGCTTGACAATCAACCAGGAAGAGGTTTGAAGACAGTTGGACAAAAGCAAGTCAGCTGTGATTGTTTGACAAAAGAACCAAAAGCCACCCGAGAGAGGAGCTGCTAGAAACACCACCTGGCCTGTTTGAAGAAATTTGACAGTTGAATTTTGGCTTCTGCTTCTTGATTTCTTTAAGTAAACATTTACCAGTGTCAGTCATGGCAAAGGAAGAAGATTTGTCCTACAAAGAGGCGATTCTGAAGGCTAGTGCTTCCATCTCTCGTTACCCTCTCATCCCAATCAAAGGAGTTCCTCTCATGAGCTACATTGCCAACAACTGGGACTCCATCTCGGCTTTCTGTCCTGACCCGTCGGACCTCCTCATCGCCACCTACCCCAAAGCAGGTACTCAAACAGCTTCTGGATGCTGGATGAACCTAAATTCATACTAAACATTTCTAATAGATAATCTGCTTTATCTGATGTCTGCTGATCTTTATGTATCATATGAATATCATAGAGTATTATCATAGAAATTAAAAGTACATAAATTTAGTGGCAAATCAGTAGCCACTCTAAACCAACATCCCACACTGTTTCTACAGTAGAAAGGCAAAACCTGATTTCCCCGGCTGACGTTGTTGAATATGTTACAGTTTTGAAGTAAAATTTTGTTTCTTGTTACATGAAGAGGAATACGTGACAAAGAGGAATTTAGAAAAATTAACATGACATTGTGTGTAGTTCAAGGACTGGAGGTTGGTGAGGGGGTTACATTGTATTTCTTCTCAAACTTATGAGATTCCCCAAGTAGAAAAAGTCCTTTTCATCAAATAGTTTTTATGTTTTGTTTTGGTTTTTTTTTGTGACATAAAACGCAGGCACCACATGGACCCAGGAGATAGTTGACCTGCTTATTCACAACGGAGATGCCGAGGCCTGCAAACGAGCGCCCACACCCGTTCGCAGCCCTTTCCTAGAGATCTGTGCTCCACCACCCATTCCTTCAGGTGGGTGTTACTTTCTCTGGTTGAGACTGGTTAAGTGTGTAATTGGATTCCACATGTTTTGTGTTGTTTTCCAGCTATTTTCATTTGTAGCTATAGCTAAACTATCCCATTCAAAAACACTTTGTGTCCACAAGTTTTTACTAAAACCAAACGTGTTTCTTTGCATAAAACCTGGGATTCTGAATCAGTTTTAATGTTTTTTTCTTCAAAGTTTGACAGATGTCAAAATACAGTTTCATTGCAGATGGCTTAAAAAATATACAGCATTTAGAACAAAATAAACAATACCAAGAATATAAAGGCCCTAAATTTAGGATCTTTTTGTTTTTGTGGGTGTCAGTGAAGACATTTAAAGTTCACTTTATTTTGGTTCAACATAATAGATTATAGCTCAATTTTAGTTGAATCAGATAGGATGGATCAAAAGTATGTTTCAGCTCTTTCAGATGTACCTATCTATCTTCCTATATTCATGTCTCAGGTCTTGAACTGCTGAAGAACATGGATCCTCCAAGAATGATCAAGACACATCTTCCTTTTCACCTGGTTCCTTCTGGATTTTGGGAAAACAAGTGCAAGGTAAAACCAAATTCCTGCAGTGTATTTTATTGCTTTAGTGTGAACAGTAAGTGCTGGGTTACAAGGTTAAAGGTTCATGATACAATGCACATAAAAAGGGGTAAGAGGTTAACAGTACAATGCAATGCAATAACCTAGTCTCTGTATTCTGAATTGCTTTTTTATGTGTAAAGACTATCTACGTTGCACGCAACGCCAAGGACAACCTGGTGAGCTACTACTACTTTGATTGTATGAACCTGACCCAGCCTGAACCGGGGCCCTGGGAGGGCTACATTCAGAAGTTCATGAGAGGAGAGTGTAAGCAGATTAAATCACATTCCTCAGTGTCACCTTACCTTGAATCAAAGGTAATTTGATTATTTCTGTTTGCCGAGCCAAGAAACGACCATCACATAATAGTTGTGGGTTATCTTGACCAAGACTCAATCAGCCTCTTTAGTTGCCTGCAGGTTTTTAGGAACTGTACAAAGTTAAAATTCTGCAAAAGTTTCTTGGGACATCTCCAATTGCTGACACTTTAGAATAATTAATGTTCTTAGTTTAAACAGCTTCTGTGACCATGACAAGAATAGTAATACTCTGCAAAACTGCACCACACGGAAAAAGAAAATACTTCTCTGAAAGAATATTTTTATAAAGAATATAAAGAATATTTTTCTATTCTTTAGGTTAATTATAACGTAAGCATGTAAAACAGTTATTACATCCACTTTTACTGACAGATTTTTGTTGTGGGCTTCTCAACTGTCAGTGGCTTTATTAAATGTAGAGTTAACATTATCATTTCATATGCTTAATAGATTAGTTAGAACAAATAAGAACAATTATTAATATCCTCCTCCACTAAGACACTTGCTGTGTTTTCAGCTCCATGTAGCTTTTGGAAAAGGACGAACCACATTATGACTGAATGTCAGAAACAGACATTGGCTAATTAAGTGGGTCTGATCAGCTTCTTGTTTTAATGACAACTGTTAAGATGAGTGTTAGCGTTTTGTAATTAATGGATTTAAATTTGGTTTTACCTGTAAACTTGCCTCGTAGTGGATAGAAAATAATTTAGTCACTAAACAAAACATCAAATGTACAATAATAAATATTGATCTTTGACCCTTTCTAATAGTCCATGTCTTTCAATAATTCATCGATCTACCCTCCTTCTACTATTAATAATATAGTAATAAAAACATTGAGAAAGTGGCCTGGGGTCTAATCAAACAACAGCATGTTACTGGGAATGATCCCTGCGATCAGGCTGCCACTAATTACACTCAAGTAAATTGTTGCCCTGTGCTAAATAGTCCCATTTGGCATCAGCACTTTTATCAGTGACTGTTGTCTCTACAGTGTCATGGGGCTCTTGGTATGACCATGTGAAAGGTTACTGGGAGGAGAGAGAGAAGAAGAACATCCTTTACCTCTTCTATGAGGACATGAAGGAGGTAAGCAGGACATATGGAGCCTCTTTAACATATGGAGCCAGTATTATCAGACTGTGTGGTACATTTGTAGTAAAAATTGGGAATATGTAGACAGTATCCTCTAATTCTTACCGTCATATTTATTCCCCCAGAATCCTCGGCGCGAAGTGGAGCGTATTATGAGGTACTTGGACCTGTCCGTCTCTGACGAGGTCATCAGTCGAATCGTGGAGCTCACAACCTTTAAGAAAATGAAGGAGAACCCGATGACCAACTATTCCTGTGTCCCACCACCTGTTTTCGATCAATCCATCTCTCCCTTCATGAGAAAAGGTGAATCACTCTGCTCTCTGTCTCAAAGAAGCAGGATTGTTGTTCAAAGTAATAAAGAAAGTGCAGGTAGGGGATGTAGCAACCCTAAAGACCCTGGTTTTAGAGTGATTACAGAGGGGGAATACAATATCATGAACGCACCAGGTGTCTTTACATGGACCCACATCTACTAATGATCTGAATAAAAGCTCAATCTGAATAAAAATGTCTTTGTTCCTCTTGCGGGTAACATTAGGCGACATGACAAGTTTGGTTTTTTACTTTCTTCTTTAAAGATTAAGATTTAAAAGGTCCTTTTGGGCTCTTTAGTTTAAAGATTTGCTTTTTACATTGCTGCCAAAGTCTGTTTTCATAACACCATGAATCTTGGTGCTCCTCTTCTTTAGTATGAACTGAATTTTTTCAAAGTTAGGAGAAATAATGTACACGGCTCTGTGGCTATTTATGTACATAACTAACACAACTGTATTCCCTTCTGCATTTCCTTTATAAACAGGTGAAGTGGGTGACTGGAGGAACCATTTCACACCGGAACAATCAAAAATATTTGATGAAGATTATAAAAAGCAAATGAAGGATGTCAACATCCCATTCAGGACCCTCATCTAATGGATGATTACCCAGGATTGATTAGCTGACACTGTGCTGCACGCAAACGGTAGAAACACTATCAGAATGATAATTTGGCATGAGCTAAAAATAACAACAATAATTAAAAAGCAAAACATGTTTGAATTAATCCTCAAATCTGTAGTCACTGTACGTATATGTCTATACAAAGGAAATTCTTCAAATATATGTAAAAAGGATCAATAAAAATGTGCTTCACAATACAAGTGCATGAGTTTGTAATCATCACTTTATTGCAGCTTATCACGTAAACAATATATAAGACCAAAAGTGTTGTGACTGAGTGTCATGAGACCTCCAACAGAGTCCGCTGACTGCATGGAGCCTATAGAGAGCGCTGGCAGCTAGAGACATAGTTTTTCTGCCCATATGAAGTCATTTTGCAACTCTACACCACACTGTACAGAGCCAGACAAAGCAGGCAGGCTGCACGAGACACGAGCAACAAAGACTAGGATAAGAGTAATGAGCTGGAAAGTCAGTCATATGAAAATGGACAGAGGACACAAAAACAGCTGACAATGTCCAAGTTTAACAAAAAAACACTTTTAATACATACTTTATTTCTTAGAATAAAATCTTAAATATTTTAATACTTTATCTGTAGGGATATGTCCCTTTTAAATTCAATCTCCTTATAGAGGCTATTTTTATGTAGTTTTTTTTATGTTTTATTGTTTGTTTTTTATATGTTTTCCTGTGTTTTCTCCTCTCCCTTCTGGTTGGCTCACTATGGCTCCCCTCTTTGGTTGTGATCTTCTGCTCTCTCTCCTCCGCTTCTTTCTCTCCAACTCCTAAGATCCCCTTCTTCTACATCTCTATTTAATTTCTGCAGATACTGAAAAGAAAACAGATGTATTAGAGAGGAGAAGGATGTTTTTTGTCAGCAACACAAATAGACTTTTGTGAAAAATGTAATAAGGCAGAAACTGAGTTATAATCATAGACATGTGTCTCCAAGAAGAAAAGTATTTTCCAAAGACTCTGATTTTGTTAATCAGAGTCACCTTAAAAAACATAATTGTAATTGTACAAGTCAAGATACAAGCTGCATGGTTCTTTCTGGGACTTTCTCTGAGTACTGTGGCCCCGCTCCCAGAGAGAATGCTTCAGCAGCAAAGCTTTTACTGTTAGCAAATCCCCAGCTGTCCTGCAGTGGTACCGAGAAACATGACAAGATTCTCCCACAGAAAGCCACTGAAGAAGCAAATGAATCTTAAAATAATTAATTGAATCCTAGTCCCCAACCCAGCACAGAATGATATCATATGTATGTGTGTATGTGTTGAATGTTTGAGAATCAATTAAAAGAAATGAAACGTTCGCATACTTTAAACATTGATCTATGACTACATTATACTGTAACTAGTTGCAGTTTAAGCATTTATTAATATCCATCCATCCATTTTCTTAAACACCTGTCCAATGTCTTAAGCATCACGGGAGTGCTGGAGCCTATCCCATTTTACCACCATTGTAATAATATTATTGTTATGAATTCTCCTATCAATAATTAAGATCATTGAGATTATTATCATTGAGATCTATATAAAAAAACACTAATATGCCTTATATCAGCTTCCTATTGCATTGTAATGTCTTAGAAAAAAGAAAAAAAAAGATTTATTAAGTGTTTATCTGCTGCTTATAAATGCTCAGTGGGAGTGTTAAAACACTCTTTTCAGGAGTGGTAGCAGAGCAGGCACTACGAGCCGCGGTGCTGATGCTGACAGCAGCAAGTCACAGGGGATTAACTCACCTGTAGAGCCATGTCACGAGCTCTTATGACACCAGAAACAGAGAGCTCAAAAGTGGATATCAGAAACATATAGCAGCCCTTAGGGATCTCCCCATACAGAAGTCATCATGCCACCTTGCCAAATTTGTAACATTTGTGATCTAAAATGATTTGTTTCATTTATGTCCTTCATTAACAAGGAGATCCCAGAGTTCCACATAATAAGCAGTGAAACTGCAGGCATATGTGCAGGAACATACACAAAAAATACAGATATGAGCATGGCAATAGCCACTAGCTACTACAAGCTGTGGAATACCTTGCTTTAATTACAGGCTAATGGTGGTGGGTTGACTGAATTTATGCTGGAAACAAAAAGAAGGTAAGTAAGTTAATGATGAAGAGAGAGAAGAGACAGAGAAATAATAAAGATCAGGCAGTTAAATTTAGAATGAACTGGTAAATAAATAAAGAGATGAGGTGAGAGAAATTAAATGACAGAACAAGGAAGAGGGACTGAACTTTGTTAACATAAAAAAATGTTAATGTAAAAAAATGAATACACAACGACAGTGTAAATGATCTGTTATTTTAGGAAGTAATACATATAGTATTTCTGTATTTAATATGTTAGAGTGAATGTACAAAAAAAACGAAACACTACTTACCCTCAACGTAGTTGCGGGCAACGAACTTCAGCACCTCATCAATGAGGATGACTGGGAAGGAAAGCTTTAGGACCATCAGCCACTGTTCAGTGGACAGATGGGTCAACTTGAAGATCATCTGTGGGGCAAAAGAAGTGCAGTCAAAACCTGTGGGAAACCACATCGGAGAACAACTCCAACTAATTCAAATGAATTTCTGCACATACAGATTTTAATCTAGAGATAATGTAGACTTACAGGCAGAGGGTCAACATAGATGATCATGAAGTGCAGGGACATGGAGAGGGTCATGGCAGCAAGCAGCCAGAAGTTGCTCCATGGGGGCATGCGCACCAGAGACTGGTTCTCAGACAAGCTTGAAAAAGAATATATTATGAGATTAAACATCTGTGTTGTCTCAATGAAAACACTGGAGTTAATTAAGGTTGAAACTGTGCTATCTGTAAAATCGAATTCCAACACATTTGAAGCATTACCTGTTGAGAGCGTTGCACATCTCAATGGTGACAAGCACAGACAGAGCCATGGTCATGGGAGGAGCAGCCTCAAAGATCTCACAGTCAAGTCCAGCAAAGTCCTCGTTCTCCTCGTGGCACTGCATGAAGTGAGACTGCACAGACGAGAGACAAGGTCAGTATCGGAGTTTGCAGAACACAACACGGAGGAGAGACAATCACTTACCAGCTGGTAGTAGGTGACACCAGGGCCAGTCTGATCGTACAGGAACCACCAGGCAGCACCACCAACAGTGGCGGCACCGACGTATCCTGTTAGGCAAAGAGAACAGCGTAAGTGTAGGTGAGTGCTTTTCCTGCACTCAAACACATTTCAAACACAATGAGGGGGGGTCCTACTTACCACCAATAGCCATGTATCTGAAGAACAGCCAGCCAGAGATCAGGGGCTCCTTGGGGGAACGTGGGGGCTTGCCCATGATGTCCAGATCAGGGGGGTTGAAGCCCAGAGCGGTGGCAGGCAGACCATCAGTCACCAGGTTGACCCACAGCAGCTGGACAGGGATCAGAGCCTCAGGCAGACCCAGAGCAGCAGTCAGGAAGATACTAAGAGAGCCAAGAAAGAACATTGAGCTTAGGCAGACACAGAGAGTATGGCTGAACTACGGCATTCAGGAGTAGATCAGAGTGTGCGTTCCACGTTTTACTCACCAGACGACCTCACCAACGTTGGAGGAAATGAGGTAGCGGATGAACTGCTTCATGTTGTTGTAGATAGCTCTGCCCTCCTCAACAGCAGCCACAATGGAAGAGAAGTTGTCGTCAGCCAGGACCATCTCAGAGGCAGACTTGGCAACGGCAGTGCCAGAGCCCATGGCGATGCCAATCTCGGCCTTCTTCAGGGCAGGGGCATCGTTCACACCATCACCAGTCTAGGGCGAGGGGAGAAGAAGGACAAGTTAAAACCACTACACGGCTGAAAATCCTGGCATAAACTACCAACGGGACAGCTGAACGATTCAAAATGTGTGTTATTTGCCGAGCTCCTACCATAGCAGTAATGTCATCAAATCCTTGCAGGAACTCCACAATCTTGGACTTGTGGGATGGCTCCACACGGGCAAAGCAGCAAGCCCTGCGCACAGCTTCAGCCTGTTCGTGGATGGGCAGATCATCAAACTCACGGCCAGTGTAGGCCCTGCCAGAGACATCCTCATCCTCAGAGAAGATGCCAATGCGACGGCAGATGGCGATAGCGGTTCCCTTGTTGTCACCTAACAACATGGAGATTTGGCTGAGTGAAATACAAAACACTTGTAGAATAAATTTTTTTCTGTAGAAACAAACTCAAAATAGCAACTTTTGCCAGCTTAATGAAACTGTGACAGAGGTGAATTTGTATAAACAGAACACATCACAGCACATATTGATAATTCCTTCCATCTAAAATGCTAACCAGTGATCATGATAACGCGGATTCCAGCAGCTCTGCACAGCTCAATGGAGCCAGTGACCTCCTTACGAGGGGGATCCAGCATACCCACGCAGCCAACAAAGGTCAGGTCAGTCTGAGGAAAGAGATTTTTGATGTAGTCACAGATGTATTACACAGCCTCAGTATCAAGTTCATCGGGTTGCTGAGTTCTCACCTCGTAATCGGCAAACTTGGTTGAGTCCTCGAGGTTCATCTCCTCCAGCTTCAGTGGGGTGTCACGGGTGGCCAGGGCCAGACAACGCAGGGTGTCACGTCCAGTACCCCAGTCTCTGATAACAGCCATGATCTTTTCCTTGATGGCATTGGTCAGGGGGACACGGGTGGTGCCAACACGCACATATGCACACCTCTCAATCACACCCTCGGGGGCACCCTGTGGAGAAAACAGATTGATTATTTACTGTTGTGTTGTGTGCGGTGCGAGTGCAAGAGAGAGAGATAACTGACCTTCACAAACATCTTGGGACCACCATCACCCTTAGAGGGGGTGCAGTACACGGACATGGACTTCCTGTCACGGGAGAACTCCAGAGTGAAGTTCTTCCTCATGAGCTGCTTGATCACCTGTTGGAGGATACAGTTTGTAGTAGATAGTCAGTCATCCCTAGCTACATGGTGGAATTAATTAAAACAATTTCATATAATTAACCTTCAGTTATTTGCGGTTATCTGAAATAACAATTAAAATGTGTACTTTCCTGAATGCGGCTAATGGCAAGAAGCCACTTACAGTGCAGCAGGCGTTGGCTCTCTCAATTCTTGACAGGTTCTTCACGTTGGAGTTGAACACGTTCATCTTCTCAACAAGGCAGCACAGGGCAGTCTCAGTAGCCTCACCGACCTTCTCATAGATCTTCTTGGACTGGAGAAAAGACAGGTGATGGAGAGAATTTGTTAAACTGATTAAGACTGTGAAGTGTGTACGGTAGTAAATAAACGGCACTACTTCATGATTTTACCTCGTTGTAGTCGAGAGAGGAGTCATTGCACAGGGCGCAGATGGTAGACAGCTCAACAAGACCGTCGTATGCACTGCAGACTACCTTGGCACCTCCCTGGGTACTGATGGACAAAGAAGGAAATATAAATAAATGGGAGATGGTTTATGTACACTTCAGTGATACCTGCGAGTTTGAATGATGACAGATGGTTCGGGAAACCAACTTACACCTCGCCTTCTGGGGTGTACTTGGAGCCAGAGATGTCAAAGGCATCAAGGTCAACATGGTCTCCATCAACAGTCTTGACAATGAACATCTGTGGACGAGGAAACAAAGATGGTTTTATTTTATGTAAGTAGCGTCACGTTGTAGACAAACTGACTACGTTAGGTACAATTTGCTACCCACCTTGGTCACACACATCTGGTTGGTGGTGAGGGTGCCAGTCTTATCGGAGCAGATGACAGAGGTGCAGCCCAGGGTCTCCACAGAGGGCAGGCTTCTGACAATGGCGTTCTTCTTGGCCATACGGCGAGTACCAAGAGCCAGGCAGGTGGTGATGACAGCGGGCAGACCTGAGAGAAATTGGTGGAAACTTTGAGTGTGACAAGCAAGCAGTGGAGGAGAAACATACACACAGGCCTGCTCTTCCTTTTTTTAACATTCATATTCTCCTCTCTCACCCTCAGGGATGGCAGCCACAGCCAGAGCGACGGCAATCTTGAAGTAGTAGACAGCCCCGCGGATCCATGAACCTCCGTGGACGGGGTCGTTGAAGTGACCAATGTTAATGGCCCAGACAGCCACGCAGATCAGGGAGATAACCTTAGACAGCTGCTCACCAAACTCGTCAAGCTTGGCCTGCAGGGGAGTCTTCTCCTGCTCGGTGGCAGCCATCTGGTCACGGATCTTACCGATCTCAGTGGAGACGCCAGTAGCCACAGCCACACCGATGGCCTTGCCAGCAGCAATATTAGTACCCTATGGAGGAGAGAAAAGGAGGAAGATATAAAATCAGGTCAAGGTAGGAAAAATAAGCAAAGAGTGACAGATACAAGCTTAAAACATAAATAACTGATGTCTGCAAGCACTTACAGAGAAAAGCATGTTCTTCTTGTCCTGGTTGACAGCTCTAGGGTCAGGAACAGGGTCAGTGTGCTTGATCACACTGACGGACTCACCTGAGAGGGAAAACAGAAAGTTTACTCAAACCTGGCAATGATAGGGCAAAAAGAAATACACACACTGACAGATTAAAGTTTTATTAATTTTTTCTCACCAGTAAGGATGGACTGATCAACACGCAGGGTGGTGGACTTGATGGAAACAATCCTGATGTCGGCGGGGACTTTGTCACCGACTGTGGGAAGCACAGATCAACCATGATTAAAATAAATTATCATTATTTCTTAGATTTATTTGGAGAAATATTGTTTTTAATGACATTCGAAGGAACTAAATCTGCTGTGGTAACTGTGTGTATTTGCAAATGAGTGTGTGGACAGGAGGTTTAATCTATTAATTAATCTTAATTAGCTTAATCTCAAGTACAGTATATATGCTAAATGCTTCATTTTTATGCTAAATCCACAGACTCTATGAAATGACACATATGTGGCCCAATGTGAATGAACTACACGTAGGAGGAGGGGGTGGGACAGGGGGGCAGCTAGCCCCAAAGGCAACAGGTGTACACTGACAAATGAACAGAAGTAGGCAATGGTAGGGGGGGGAGAGAAGAGGTGTGGCAGGTGCTAGTGAGGGTATTTATACTCATTTTGTTTTCCCTCAGTCAGCATGTTTTCACAGCAGTGCTACTCCATCCTGCCTCACTCACATTGCCTTAAAAAGACATAAGGCATCTGCCTTTACCAGTCACACATATCCTGCATTTTGTGTCTGCCTTTACTTCCTTCAACAGATATGTACAGTAAGTAAGTGACTGACCGACTGTGTGGTGCACATTTACACATCTATATTGTAATTTGACAGTGGAGACTATCTACCATGGCATACAGTGATTAACGTGGATAGTATTCCCCCAACACAAATGTTAAAAGACTGTCTTTAATACTAATTAACAGCTGGTGACAACTAATGGACAATTTAGACATTTCTTACCGGACACCTCCACAATGTCTCCAGGGACAATTTCTCTGGCCTTAATCCTCTGCACACTCTTTCTGTCAGAACGGTAAACCTTGCCCATCTCAGGCTCGTACTCCTTGAGAGCCTCAATGGCACTTTCAGCATTACGCTCCTGAGCCACACAAAGACAATTAAGCAGAGAAGATGATTAAGCAAAGGACACTTAAGAAAAACAACATTAAAATACACTTATAAAATATAAGTGTTCCATGTGATTGGGCGTGATGCACACCATGACTACGTGGAGGTTAACATGCTTGTTTATCGTTGTTTGGATGTAAACTATGCTTGTTTTTGTCCTTGATCTACCACTGGGAATGTCCTCCAAGAGGCTCTGAGCTAATACTGATACACAACCCTACTGATGACACATGAGTAGGTCAAATGAACTACTTGAACCAAAGCTAATGAACTTTACATATGGCTGATTTTTATTGTTGTTCTATGAAAATATAAATATAGATTTCTGTGTGATTTGCATCGTTGAACTGAGGGACTAGAGCAGAGGAGCATACTGTCTTCACAGATAATATTTGAAGGGATACAATTTCAACCAACACAGATCTAATACCAAGTTGCTATAGTCAGTTTTGTTTTTAATGAGAAAAGCAGCAGGGAAGCAGCTGATTTCAACACTTGGTGGGGATGTGATAACAGCAATGTTCCCACAGTGACTGATGCCTGACAGCAGTGCCAATTACTTAATGGCAGCCATGGAGAAGAGCATGGCTCTTGTGAATCATCCATTGCCTGCTGTCAAAAGATAAACTGGACATGATGTCTGCAAATCTGAAAATACCTTTATAGAAATAATAAAATGTGTGATCAAGGTTTGGTATATTACCACGTATAAGTTTAAGCGAACTCTGATTTTTTTATCTTTCAGTTGAGCAACCACGTCTTGTGAGGAAACATGACAGTAACTAGACCTCATGTACTGCAATGGATATGTGTTATTGCCCAATGTGCGGGGCCTCATCACTGACCTGCCACACTCCAACAACAGCATTAGCGATGAGGATAAGCAGGATGACGAAGGGTTCCACGAAGGCAGTGACGGTCTCCTCACCTTCCTCAAACCAAGCCAGCACCTGAGGTCATTGATAAAGAGTAAGTTAGTGTAGAATTCAGCAGGCTATGCTGCTCCGCTGTACATACCGTACAACCCTAACCCTAACCCTAACTGAATAGCTTATTAACAGAATTTCAACATTTTGACTGCACTTGAATTATACACCAGTCTCCTCACTGGTGTAAATAATATGTATGTCTGAATAGGAGAATACATTCTTAAAGAATGCGAAGGCCACCATTAAGGCATCACATATGTGTGTATAATATTTTTAACCTCAATTATGCAGGCCATTTTTGTATGTCATAATATGATTACGTAATTGTTATTAATTTGATCTCAGTGTCCCATAACGTCTTGCTCCTTCATACTTCAACTCTCAGTCTGTGATGGCCCGTCGTTCCTTCCTTCAGACCTGACCTTTCCCGAAGGATTCAGTTTCTCTCCTCAGCTTGGGGCTTACTTAAAATAAACCCTTACCCTTCAGCCCCCCTATACTTCCCTGACCCCCATCTCTCACTAGCTCCTCAATATTCGCCTTCTAAGGCCATCATGACAGCTGCCGTAAGGGGTGAAAGCTGGGCAAAGGAATTAATACACCTCCTACAAGCCTTCGCAATTTGTCTCCCTCCTCTCAAGTTGTCGTCCTCAAAAATACATGCACGGGTGGAGGGACTTTGAGGGGGATAAGTTGTCTTGAAGTGGCCAGACATACATGATCAACTACACACGTGCTTCTTTATTGTGTTACTGTGAAGGGTTTTAAAGTTAACTGTCAAGTCAGGAGGACAAGAAGGTCCAGAAATTATTATGCCAAAAACATAAAAGTGAGAAAATAGCCAGACTTGTTTTTTCTTGTAAATGAATATTATACAAGTATGCAAAAAACCCCAGACAATTATGCTATTATGTCTGCTACAAACCCTACTACTCTTGTTTGAATTTAAAAAAACATTGTGACATTTTAATGACGCACATGATTAAAAACATCTAACACTTACAAAAGAGATACAGGCAGCCAGAAGCAGGATCCTGACAAGCAAGTCCTCGAACTGCTCAATGACCAGCTCCCAGATGCTCTTACCTAAATGAGAACAAAAAAAAAAAAAAGAAAAAATAATTAATTAAATGATAATTATCATCACATATATATGTAACAACTAAAATATGCAAGTGACAGGTCATTTGTGTGGAAAGTAAAAGTACGTAAAGTCCACAATAATGGGGCTAAGTGACAAGTGGCCTTTCATCAGTGTGGGAATTAAACAATCAAAATGCCAGAGTAATTTCAGAGTAATTACGACCCACCTGGGTCAAATTGGGTGTCTTGAAGTTCTAATGGTCATTTTATAATTGTGGCTGGCACTTACCCTCCTCAGCAGGCAGCTCTGGAGTTGGACACAGAGATGAAGTAGGAGAGAGTTGGTGGCATGGACGCAGAATGACAGAAACAAAAGATGGTTGGTTAAAATTGAGATCAAACATCAAGAATAACTACACTTCATGGTAAATGACAATAATGATGACCACTGGTTATTCCATGACTTCCTCCTTTTTAAAATTCCCTGTGTGGTGAATGACAGCCAGCTGTATAGTAGATATTGGATCAGGCCCTTTCATTTCCAGTCTAGGCCTTATGAAAAAAGTGTTTTTTGGCTTAGTAAACAAAATAAAACGTTATGTTTCGAGTTGCACTGAAAGGCCACAGACACATCAGCATGAAAACAGGAATGTAGCTGCATTTGAACTTTAACACCAAACTAAAGAGGCTTTGTTGTCTAATTTGACATTCCACTGGTCATTGATTAGTATTCTTATTGCAGCTGTAAGCAAACTACAAACCTCCCCTTTTGACCAGCCTAAAATTATCCACCTCTCCTGTGGATGCCCGCCCCATATATTACCCAGGAAGCATCTTGAGCCATCACCTGTCTCTCTCGCTCGGCAGCCATTTTCTTTGGCTATATTTAAATAGCTCTTCAAAGCCCTTAAAGTCTCTGCTTCTCAGTGTCTCTGCATTTCTACCAGCTGTTGCAACTCATTTCTAAAAAAGCATCGCATGCAAAATCTCAACCAAGCCTGACTGGAGCATCCCCACTGGTGGAAACTCCTCTGGTGTCAGCTCTAGAAAACACTTCCACAAACTACTGCAGCAAAAGTTGCTCTAATTTGGCTAATTTGATTGTGAAAACAACTCAGTGAAGTTTCAGTAGGCTTCCCACCCCATCCCTGACGCCCACACTCTCACCATTATAGCCAAACTTGTCCAGGTTCTTCTTGAACTGGTCGGGAGTGAGACCGGTGTTCTCATTCACCCCAAAGTGAGCCAGGCATTCAGCCGGCGCCTTGGTGTGTGCGTTCTCCATCCTTTCTGGATAGACAAAGTTTTGGCCTATCCGCGCTCTTTTACTTCTTTGTTGTTCTCTGCAGTGTTCACCCTTGGTCCACCACCCTCAACTAAAAGTGTGGCCCTCCAATTCAGGAGTGCTGGACTGACAGAAAGAGCGAATAAGCACATACATGCTCTGGGCTTTATACCAGCAAAGAGATCAGGATTGGTGGACACCCCACTGACACACGCCTCCAAATTCCAACATGGGAGGACATGGTGGGGGGAGGAGGTGGTGGGTGGGGGGGGTGAGGTGGAGCAATGGAGAGGTGAGACGGTGGACTTGGACAGGAACTGCGGACAGGGCTTGGATTCGGAAAGGAGGCAATGCAAGAGAGTAGTGGTGCAGGGGCTGAGGGGGGTGCGTGGAGGGGGGGTTGTGCCGTGGATGAAAATGAGATCTGTTTTTGGAACATGCATGGTCAGTGGAATAAGACGAAGGGAGAAGGTGAGAGAGTGAGACAGGAGAGCGTCCAGAAAGGGGCAAGAAAGAAGGGGGTGCATTGAGTGACGGCTCAACTGGTATCTGCTGAGGAAGGTGGCTGGGCCAAGGAGAACTCACCCTGTGTCTCACACAGTGGAGAGGGGAGATGGAGGACCGGTAATTTAGTACCAAAATGAGGTGACATTTTAATACTGGCAATATGACACGTCACATGACGTTCTCGATCACAGAGAACAAGCTTAAACCTGAAGAACTTTGTGATGCATCACGTTTATCCACAGTTTTACAGAGACGGTAACCACCAATAACAACAGGGACATCACACCTGCTAATAAACCTTAATAGAGGAGAGAAGAAAGTGAGTGTATAGTAGAGGAATGACTGGCCCGGGGACAGGCATGCCAAGATGATAGCCAGCGTGTCATACTATCGTACCACAGAAGAGAGGCCCCTCCTGCAGATACACAAGGATCAGGTTTTATTTCTCTTTTTTTATGAGGAAAGGAAGGCAGCGAGGAGATACTGCACAGCTTGAGCAGACGTACAATAGATGATTCAGCCTCAACTAACTGTCAATCAGTGAGGCGCAGTGTTCTCTCGTGGTAGATTTGGAACAATGAATTAATTATTGATGAGTAAGAATACACAGAACCTAATAGAGAAATAAGCATTTCTTTTCATATACTGCATAGTGTTTAGTATATTACTGTACAGTACAACGTTGAGCCCAGACTGGTGATTTACTACTTATTTTAACAGCAGTAAACACCAGTAAACAGGTTGCTAGATGGTTCGCAGGCTTTTGAAGGCAGGAATCCAAGTTGTTGTTGCTAATCAATAAACTGACAGGTGTTCATGTAAGAACAGCAGTGACCACTGCTCACAGCATCTGACAGCTACGAGACACATTTATGCTGCAGTTTGTGTTGGTATCACCGTCTTCTGCAGTGCCACAGATCAATTTGCTTTGAATGATGTGAACATCATAGACTGGCAAATTTTACATTATACAGTTCAACAAGTAAATATATTCTGCTTCCCTCCCACAGAGAATTTCTAAAATAGGTAGATGTTATTATGGCAGCTTTCACGTTTCCAGTCAGCTGCTGGTGACCAACTGACTCGGCCCTGTGACCTGCTGCAAGTGAGGGGCAATTGCATTCCCAGCAGGTACAGTAAATTATCCATGATGTAGAGGAGGGTGACAACCAGCAGCAGTGCAGGAAGGCACTTAGTTTAATGCTTACTTTAAGAGCGAGCAGAATTAAGCTCAGTACAGCACAAAAAAGCCTCAGACTGAATAAGTCGAAACATTTACTATAAAAACTGTGCACAAAGCTGTTCACTGTGCAGTAAATTCAACGTTTATGTTAAAGATATTTGGGGAAAAATGTTTCATTTAGGATAGAAATGTATACTAATAAAAATAAATTAGTTTGTTTGCAGTGGTGCTCCAGATTGATTAGTGTGATGTTAAATAGTTAAACTCATGACAGTGAGAGATGTCTACACACCAATATAAAGTGTGGGTGAACTGAACTGTAAGAACGTTAAAAGTCAAAAAGGGAATTTTATCAGTCTGCACAACGTCTACAAGTAAAAGAACTTTTTGTTCCCGGACATGTTGAAAAAATATTTATACTGCCAGTGTCCCCATCTCTGTTTCACCCAGTCGTTCTCCAGGCCTCAGCTGTTGTACAGCCGTTCTGACCTCTGAGGTTTAGGGGCTGTGATGGGGTTAGCCTGTCAGTGTCTCCCTCAGGGCAGAGGAGTGACATTTAACTCAATATCCCAGAAGGATAAGGTTTCTCCCTCGCTCCCCTCCATCTTCCGCCTCTGTCTATTGCTGAAGTATCAGTAGCCTGTGAGTGCAGGGAATACTGCTGCAGTAAACCCCTGTAAGCTGGGACACCCAGCACCTCCAGCTCCAGCCGCCGTGCCACTCCCTCGTGCCAGGCTGTTCCCAGTTCTGAACAAGTGTTAAGTGCTGCGGCGGTTCAGCAATCTTACGCAACTCAGTCTGTCTCTGCTGACTTGCACGGCACAAGCAAAGTGGGAGCGACAAGGCGATAGTTGTCACTTAAAGATGTGGAGCTGGGAAAGACTGACACATTTCCTACAGGAGGACAGGCTCATTAACGACGGATCCTGTGGACTGTACATTGTATCTTCTCCATTTGATGGTCACCGACCATTTGTGGGCAGATAATGGAGTGAGGGAACACAGGGTTCAGGGTTCAGGTTAAAACTGCAGCATCACTTAGTCCATAAATCTTTGCAGTCTTTACATTCTGAAAACTTTTTCTACACTACAATATACAGTTTAGTCACGTGTGGAACTGACAGTGAGGACATAATTAGTACTGGGCAATAAGGCAATGGATAAAGGAGTTACAGCATTGGTGTTAGATAGGTACTTGTTACAGCATTAGCTAATAGTAATAATAGAAGTGGCAGCTGAGTCTCTGAATCCAGAATTCCTCACACGATATAAATAGATCAGGTGACACTCTGCTGCTGGACGTGGCACCATGACAGCTTTGCAGCTTTTTTATTTTAGAATGTTGGACCTTTAGTTGATGCTCATATATTGATTTAAAAAAATGACATAGGTGATGTTGGAGGACACACATCTGACTCCACGGGGTCATCAGTATCCATGTGGGTTCCCGGTTGTTCACACCATTCCTCACACTTAGGGCTGCACTACATAAGCCGCAGGGGAGCCGACAGGAAAAGCGAGCCCGTTGATCAAAAGTTGCCTTCATGGGTTGATGTGCAGCGCTGTTATTTTAGTGGCAAAGACATTTTACTGGGAAACCCGAGGTCTGCAGAGTCATGCCGAGCATCCTCTTAGGTTTACTGGATGAGATGAGTTCACATGTGACTTCGCTGTCGCGAGTCAGTTAAAGTAGAGCGATTTATTTTTTTTACTGTTACATTTGGTTTCCCTAACTGTGCTACTGTACATACGTTTTTATCACTCACTATTATTTTCATGGCGACTGTGACTGGGAATTTTGTTCTTTTACATTTAACTAAATTTCAGGAGATTATTATGTGAAGTTTCATCACATATGGACTACAAATACAAAGATCTGCTCAGTACTTTGTTTTTCTTGCATTCATGAAGTTAATCACTTCAAAAGAATTTTTTTCCAATAGATAATGTAGTACTATTACTCAAAAGCTATTTTGATAACTACTATCAAACAGTTACTTAGTAACATTGAATAGTCCAGTGTTACTGATAGCATCATCACATCTTCGTTCCAAAGTACTGCAGGTCACACCGCCGACCTTACAATAAAGTTACTGACACAGTTTCACCTATTTCAGAGATTAGATTTCACAAAACTACTATACAACATGTACTCTACGTTCCTACAACAGCAGCAGATTTGATTTAATTTAAGACAGGGTTTAATTGGATGTCTGCACATAAACAAAATCCTTCTGGAGTTTCATAATAAGAGTCATAAATGAAACCGTTTAGTATTTCAAGGCAGCGTAGCTGTATCAAATAGTATGTATAGTATTTGGCATCACCTGAAAGATGAACTCTTATACTACATCTTCAGTGTCTTGCTTATTTTCAGCACTCTTATCTAACCAAGACACTATCTTTGGGTTCATTACTATGACTGATGTGCATGTTGCAGTCATAAAATTAGATTAGACGCAGTTATCTACAAACTATAGTTTACTATAGAACTATGCATAGTAGGAACAAGGTCACATTGGACACCTCAAGGCTCCCTGCAACACAAAATTCAGCAACATGATCCTGTAGAGGCACCACAGTAAGAATCTGAGACGGCACAGCCAGTGACAAAACTGTGACAACCTATGTTAAGTCTCCATTTGTGCTATAAATGTACACAGGATTGTAGCCTTGAAGGAGAAGTGGCAGCCGATATCGAAGCATTTTTGTAGTAAGAATGAGGTTTCTGCTAGAAGCAGATGCAGCCTGCATAATTCAGCCTCAAACCTCTGGTCTTAGCCACTTTTTGTACAATGGTTTGAGCAATAAAAAGAAAATCAGCATATTATGAAATAAATCGGAAGTAATTTTGTAATTCATTTCCTTTTGTTTTAATTCCCAAGAATTTTTTTTCTGGAACTCATAATAGGACTTCACCTTACACCCTACTGGAAAAACAACACTGTGAAAAAAGTATTATTTTTCTTAAACTAAAGAAAACTGCAGCAAATAAATTTCCATTTAAAACACGTTTAAGTCCAATCCCGAACTTCTCACCAGTTCTGTAAAAGGAAGTCAAAATGATAGACAGAGCAACCTGAAGGAGGGTGTTGACGACAGGAAGACAAATGAATGAAAAAGAGCCTGAGAAATGCCTAAGGCAGAAATGGAATCCTTTTTTGATAAATATAGAATGAGGAACGTAAAAGAGAGACACAGGCGTTTCCACACAACCTCTGTGTAGCACAAGAAGGTGAATATTATTTAAAAGTATTCCAACTGATACAATCTTAGTAATTGTAATGCAAACTGTTGCAATTAGAAATTGCATTAACACTTTGATAACTCATGATAAGTTACATGATTATGAAATGTCTAGTTCCTTTGGAAACATTCCTTTTTAAAACATTGACCATTTTCTTAACCCCTGGTCTGGAGTTAAAGGAACCCAACACTGCCTCCATGTGGATAAAAGCTGAACTTAAGTTGACCTACTGACCTTTAAAAACTAGCGACAGCAGATGTATCTTTAACACCCAGTCAGTTCACATAGATTTTAAAACACAGTAGTTGTATGTGTTCAGCTCTGAATGTTTTCTGTTTCAGGCTAAATTAGTGCTTGTGCATGAAACAGGAACTCCAAGTAACATTTCAATTTCCTGCCATTCAAGTCTGAGCCACCAATTTGACATTTTACCACTGATTATCAGCAACCCACAATTAACTGTATATTTTATAATGACACAGGTTTGAACAATACAATCCTAGAAACTTGAAAAACTCAGATTAGTATATTTGCTTCATTTCATAACGGCACTTAACTACTGTGTGACCATATTACTGGTGTTAAAAAACTGAACTGCAAAAGTAACTCCTCATATTATGATGGATTGGTAAGCAGATAATCAGTAATTTGTAATGACAAATCATACAGTGTCTAAAAATGACAAATACACTATGTAACTCAGATTCTCGCTTTATTGGTCAACTTGATGAAAGACTACAAAACGAATTCACAAAAAATCTCTTTCAAGTAATCAAATCTGTACAAACCTAAACTGTATGGGGTTTTTACAGCTCTGGCTCATATGAATCTGAAGAGTCATATGCATGTGTGTGTGTGTGTGTGTGTGTGTGTGTCTGTGTGTGTGTTTGAGTGTGAATAAGCATGTGCTTGCTATTGCGAGACCAAGAGACATTCTCCTTCCTGTTCAAAGATACCAAAACATTACACTCAGAAAAGCAAGACAATGCACGCGTGTGCACACAAACATACAAACACACACACACTTGTTTCTGAGATTTTACAGTACAGAGGACTGGGAAAATAAAATACTTCCCTCCTCCACAAACACACACGCGCACACACACATTCACCCACACAAACACCACCTGCTGGCAGGGGTTTGCTTCATCATATCAGCAATCTCCCACCATCTCCAGACCCTGCTTTTCAGTCAGCATTACTGTACAGACACTGTGGTTTCAACCTTTCCATGGAACAAGTGGTAAAAGAGGGGAAAGTATAAATCTCTAATACTCTCAAAATGCACACATGATTTTAATGCTCACCAGCAGACGAGACGTGTTCGTCATCTGCGCACGCACTCATTCGTTCGCTCACTCAGACAATTCGTAACATTAAATGTTTTAAGAAGTACAGATAAAAAAGGAAAAAAAAGCCCTGGGTATAGGTTTGATTTCTGGCTGTTTGGTGAAAGAAAGGAGAAGAGAGGTAGAGAGGGCAGGAGGGAAGGGCTGGAGGTTAAGGGCAAACTACTGATGTCATTTCTTAGCCTTCCTTGGTGGAGTGACTGGGCGACTAGAGCCCATTCCCCCTCCGCCACCATAAAACAACTTCTTGTCTGCAGGTTTCAGAATCTGTAAAAAGAAAATTAAGAAAAAATATGATTCTTTTTTGTAAAGTAAAGAGCCACCATTAATTTGTGGGCAAAAAAATGATGTGGAGAAACTGTTTAATCAAAAGGGGGTTTAGTCACTAACCTGGAAAGAGCACATGAGGGTCTCATCTACGCTCATCATGGCTCCAGCATTGTCAAACTCACCGCAGTAGTTTGGAGCTGAGAACAGTGTCACCAGCTGCCTCTTTGCAAAGAACTCATATCCATCCTCAACCACCTGAAATCAAATATGTGACAGGTTGCTGCAAGTTGCTTTGGCTTGCTTCCACTTCTGTTGCTTCTTCTTTGCATACCACCATTAAATCCTAAGTTGTGAGTGATTTAGGATCAATTTATGAAAGAACGTATACAGACATATATATTTCTATTGCTCACAGTGTCTATTATTCATCAGTAAAATTGGGCAAAAACCATAGTTTAACAGGCTTTCTGCTCGTCTGTAATATTCTGAAATATTTACTGACAGCTGGACACAGTGTGTTTGATGTTAGGTGTCTTAACACCTCATTAGCTAAACCTAATTTTACTTTTGTGTGAACAAACAGTGGAAAAATGCAAACATGAAAACACTGTAGGAACTCTAAAACAAAAGATTAACTAGACCTTGTAGCGCAGCTTCTATTGTCTAGCCAGTTTAACAAGTCATAAAAAATAGGAGTGGTTTACTTTTTAATCTATTTAGTTGTTTTCTTTACTACAAAACACCTTTTAGCTTAGAACCAAAGCCATGTACTGACCTGATGGGCTCGACAAATTAGGTCCATGTCATGTTTGTGAAGGAACTTTGTGACCACATCAGCGCCAAAAGTGAAAGAGACACCGCGGTCGTTCTCGCCCCAGCCCAGCACGTCCTTGTCAGGGTCGGCCCACAGCAGGTCACAGAGGAGGCCCTGATCAGGCACGTCAGTGGGACGCATGACCCTTCGGATTTGCTCCATAGACTGGAGGTCTGGGGAGAGGCCTGAAGTAGAACATACACGTTAGAAAGAAGCAACAATGTCAACTCGGTGTCTGTGTTTGTTGATGTTTTGAGGCCCTACATAACTTGGATATGAACTGTGTTAAAGCCTATGTAAGAAGCCACTAAATGTGGTGGATAGATAGAAATTCACTTATTTTAAAGTTTCTATTTGTTAGCAGGTTGTGTGATTAGACAATAACTTTAGCTCTGCAGGCAGGTCTGCTGACTCAGGGAAAGGAAATAAAAATATCTCAACAACAAATGAAGATCCCGCACAGTCCTGCACCCCCCGCACAGTTTGACTACTATGTTGACAGTAACAAAAGTGCAGAGGAGTGCACATGCTGGACAGAAGCCAAATGAACTGTTGGATGAGGATACCTCCATGGCAACAGAAGATCTTCTCATCAACAATGGCGGCAACAGGCAAACAGTTGAAGCAGTCAGTAAAGGTCTTCCACAGCTTTATGTTGTATCGCCTCTTACCTGTGGGAGGAAACCACAATTACTTGGTCACAATCTAATCTTGAGACCTATAAAAACTTAGAAAAATGCACCTATTACAGCACATCTAAAATCCAACCCTGCCCAAGCCCTGACAAGCTGTACGCATTTTCTATAGCAAGTATGTGTTAGGGTTGTAGTAGTATCCTAGTTTTACAGTACACCCCGATATGAAAGCTGATGAATATCATGCCATGTACCTTTGCCTTTTACTGGTATTGGAATAAAAAAATGCAAAAGAATAAAGCAACAAAGCCAGGTTGATTTCCCCAGTCCCTAGGAAATATATACTTAGAGATACTTTGGATTTCCAAAAACAAATGTCTTAGTGTTTTTAAAGACAGATATTTAGTTTGCAAAAAATGTGACTGCAACAGAAAGAAAATATATAAAAACATCTTCACCCAAATTATGTGTTGTTAAGTGATCATTTGGCTCATCAGAATGCCCAAAGATTAAGAAGAATAAAATTATTGTACCCATTAGAAACTCGCTGCTGTGAGTCAATAAGAGATATTAGCATTATTTCCTCCTTTTTCATAAACTATGCTGTTAGTGTAAATTATTATTATCATCATCATCATCATCATCATCATCATCATCATTATTATTACTATTATTATTATTATTATTATTATACACACAGTAAACTTGTGTGGTGGCCTTAGTGGCCAGACAATTGCACCTTTACCTGAAAACATATGAAATTGCAGGTTAAATAGCCTTACCTTTTAGCTAAACCATTATCTTAATTGTCTGTGAATCTCACTAATTATGCAGTGCACAAGTCCAAGTCAACAATCATCTAGCCAACAGACATGAGTCTTCTTATGTCTATTGTCAGGTGCATGCTCAGTCAGCTTTTTCTCCCCTTAAGGTAATGCTTAAAAACACAAATTAATTAATTAAACCCTATCCTGCAAGCGTTTATACTAAGATATATTGTGGCTTTTAGTACAACTACTAATAGAAAATTGCTACAATTCATGACACTGCGATAGTCTCTAGATACTGACGATGTTAAGTCAATGAAATTCATAGTGATAATTATGAGACAACACAAATTTACAAATGTTATGTTTACATTTCTCTAATGACACAAGGTGTGGTTCAATTTACACCACTTCACTAGTGCTAACTAACTGCTTTAATATTTGAAAAAAGTAAATAAGCATAAGATTGATGTCTGTGTGCATGCCGCGTGACTTACACTCATCGTAGAAGCCATATATTCTGTTGATGGAGGCGCACTCATGGTTTCCTCTCAGCAGAAAGAAGTTTTCTGGGTATTTGATCTTGTAAGCCAGCAACAGGCAGATGGTCTCAAGGGACTGCTTCCCTCGGTCTACATAGTCCCCCAGGAATAGGTAGTTGCTCTCTGGTGGAAAGCCCCCATATTCAAACAGTCGCAGCAAATCATAGTACTGCCCATGAACATCACCTGGTAAGACAAGCAGTAAGTCAGGACACTGCAGTGTTTGTCAAATATGTGATCATCATGCTGTGTGTAAGTGTACACCGAAAGGACAGAGGTATGACAACAGCATAAAAATTAACAACACTTGATTCCATGATTATTATCCACGCACTATTTTAAATTAACATTCAGTTATTCCAGTGCTGTTTGGCTTGTTTACTGTGAGGATGAGACATCTAATTGAATATGCAAGCTTGCATTTAGTGTGAGAATGCTGGTGATTTTCTTTACAGTGCAAACATTGCCAGTTCCTGAAATCTTAAGACTGTTCCTTTAAACAAGCCTTCTTAATTAAATAGCATCAGCAGTACAACTCCAAGGAGACTTCTAGTGCAAAACAGTAATGTACTGGCAAGCCAATATTATCGGTTTATCCCTTCAGTTCTGCAATTATGCAACAAGGTCTCAGTCACACACTGTCTTGAGAATGCTAACAATGTTTTCTTTTTAATTTTATTCTTTTTCCCCTTTACTGTAACTTAATAACCTCCCGCATTGAGTAATATGGATGCACAATGCAATGTAAATGTAAGACTTCTCATAAAATCCCAGGAATCTAAGCTACAACATCCATCAGTGTGACCACACTCGAGAATTCCCTAGACTCTAAAGAACACAACTAAGCCTCACCACAAATCTTGAGGGGGGCCTCGAGTTCGAGCAGGATTGGCTGACTGAGGAAGATCTCCCGGGATTTGAGGCAGAGGCCACGGATTTCATTCTCTGTCAGCTGTACATTTTTACCAGGTCTTGAGCCTTTCACTGTGAAAAATAAAACAAGAGCAATAAACATTACATCTGAAGCAACAGATTACAAACACCCCATTTTATTGTTCATAAGGCACTAGCAACTTGAACTAAAATAATAATTTTGCAAATGTAAAGTCCTCATCAGGTCAAATACTGCATTTTATTTCTAACATGGAAAATACAAGTTAACACTAAACTAGAAATCACATCTTTTGTGCAAAAAGTGACACATTGCCATGCACAGTTGGCACATGTTAATTTGTAGTGTACTTGCTATTCAGTATTAATTGTGAAGGCTTTCCTCCATCAGCACATCCACTGTGATTAAAAAACATGTTCAAAGATTTACAGGAGGAAAACAAAAAATCTGTAAATCACATTGTCTATGGTGCTCCCTTAATGCTGAATGCTTATCTACAACCATTATATGAAAAAGTCAGCCATAAAACAATATGAGATTTAGTTTTTAAAAATCAGGAAATACTAGTGTTAAGTTTTTAGTTCATCTCATGAATTTTTGATTGCACCATATAAGATAGCTTTACATCCTACAAATGTAGTTCGTTTGAATTTAAGTAAATATCAAGCACCAAACATGGAGATTACTAATTGACCAAGTGGCAAACTAAAAAAGCCACCTGATGATTTACAATAATATATGTTAAGTATGTTCCAATATCCAGTTCACAGCGTATCTATATTGACCTTCTTGGCCAAATATATACAGCTAGCAAACATGTCAGAAAATTAGGGGGGGAAAATGTGTAAACAGCTCCAATTGTATTTTTATTTTTAATTGATAATTCAAGGTTAACGATACCAATTCTCACTATGTCGAATTTGTGCAGAGTACAAAGCAAATATACAAAAATAGTTAATTCCTTGTCATTTATTGCGGGCGAGCAGGAACAACAATTTTTAATTTACTGCGTAAAGGATGCTACTCGCCAAACACAACTGACGGTCAACAGATCTCCGTTTGCAGTGAGCTATAGATTAACTTGACATAGAATATGTGGCTATCGTTGTCTAGCCTGTTAGCTAAAATGGCTACCCCTGTGAATAAAAAAACGACTGAGTCTTACCTTCAAGCAGACGCTGTATAATGGAGTCGATGTTTAGCTTGTCGGCTTCTGCCATGCTATTTCTCTATTCTGGACGGTTTCAAACAACTCCTACTATTTTAAGATGTAACGTTAGTAACTATTAACCGGTTAGAGTCGCCGTTAGCTTAACTTAACTAGTTTCGCGTTAATCGGCTACTGTAATGTTATCCCGCTAGCTAACCTTAGCAGAACAGGCAACCTCAAAATACGAGGCTGGGTATTGAATGGTTAAAGATGTGATGGCAGACATGTACTTCAGAAACCCGCATTAGTCAACAATTTGCCATTAGATAATCGAATTCACTTTAAATATTCGTATTTTCTCGTGACAATGCTGGTCCTGCCGTAGATACTAGCACCATGCCATCGACAAAAAAAAGGCTAGATGAGCGTTAGCTCAAAGCGGCGTTGAACGGAAGTGGTCTGACAGCTCCCGCGTTTCTATTGGTCACTTTTGCCAGTAGGCGGTGTTCTTGGGGACCTCGTGTACTGTATGATTGGCTGTTTTTAACGTCAATCAGCATTTGCTTATCTCAAACCACAATGTAAGTCGTTCAACAATTGTGAGACACATTTCACGTCTTGCTGTACTTAAATTGGACCAAACAATAAACCAAACCCCCCCGCATTTTAACAGATTTACTCATGTATGTGTGGTTGCATTGCTCTGTATTTGTAGCGCAGTAAAGCGACACCTGCGGAAGTGACCAAGATGGAAAGGATTGACGACGTAGTTTGGCATGACGCAATGTCCTAGCGCCTGGCAACACGTAGGGGGGGATTCATTCTGAAGTTGTGAGATGGCTTAGCTAGTCTGTTAATTTATTGATAAATAAACATGATCCTAACACGGATAAACATACCTGTTTCAAGCTAATAAGTCTACTGTTTATATCAGACAACCATCCAACCATGAAGCTGCTTCATAAAGACATTGAAAAAGATAATGCCGGGTGAGTTACTGGCTAATGTTAGCAAGCTAACCAGTATGCTACTTTGCAGCTGACTGTACATGTGTCAGCTTTGTCGTGGTAAATGTCCATAACATTATGTGGTTTCCATTAACGGTTACCAGCAAGAACCTGGGGTAAGGGGGTTGATTACAACATAAATAAGCCAGATGTAGTTAATATTTAATAACAGCTACACGAAATATTACTATTGGGGCTTAAATTGTACCACTCAAACTCTACGAATGTAGCTTTAGCTTTTATGACTGTGCATACGAATCGTCAGTGAGTAAAACAAAACAAACCCCAGATGGTGGTATATTTGATGTACTCTCAATTACATGCATGATCTTGCATCTTTGCACCATATGTCTTTAAGTCAGAACAAATCTAAAGTTTACTGATGTGTTAACCAACATCTAGACAGAGTTATTACTTACATAAATGACCACAAGTCAGAGATTGACCTATTGATTGTTACTTCTTCAGTCAGGTGACTCTGGTGCCAGAGGAGGCAGAGGATATGTGGCACACTTACAACCTGCTCCAAGTTGGCGACAGCCTGAGAGCATCCACCATCAGGTAAACACTTATCCCTATCATATAAAGATGACTACTGTAGCCAATTGTCAATACAGACACAACTAAGTCCCTGTTTACCTACTTTGCACAGGAAAGTTCAAACAGAATCCACTACTGGAAGTGTGGGCAGCTCCAGAGTTCGGACTACTCTTACCTTATGTGTGGAGGCTATCGACTTTGACTCTCAGGCTTGCCAGCTGAGAGTAAAGGGCACTAACATAGTGGAGAACCAGTATGTTAAGGTCTGAGATTTTTATACAACCTAATAATTGTAGCCTTGTTGAATGTGTAGATATTTTATGTAGAGCAGAGGTATTATAGTAATAAAATTAGCAAAGAAACAATTGAAATTACACTACACATGTTGATTATTAACATATCAAATGTTAATGTATTTGCCACAATCGAAAAAAAATATTACTTTCTTTTTTAGTCGCTCAGGTTAATTCTCGTTGGAAATGATAATTCATGATTTGTTCTTCATTCTGTAGATGGGGGCTTACCACACTATTGAACTAGAGCTCAACAGGAAGTTCACTCTTGCTAAAAAGAGCTGGGACAGCGTTGTGCTGGATAGAATCGGTAAGCAGGTGCTACTCTAATTCAGTAAAGTAACAGATTGCCAATAGTTGAAAAAGTATTAAGATAAACATTTCAGTTATCCTTAGTGTAGTATTTGATGAGGAGCTACTATATGTGTGGACAGCATTTCGTCTAGCTGAAAAAAACAGCTTGTCTAGGTTACCTTCCACACTGACTATTTTACACTAAATTAGTTTGGTTTCAAAGTTGTTACTAACCACTATATCTTTGGACAGCTTAAATATTTGGCCGAAGAGATTCACATGATTTGATACTGACTAAACACAGACCTTTACCTCTTTCTGTCAAATAAGTTCATCATTGTGAATGCATCCAATATTGGTAAAACAACACAGGAGTCCAAAAGTCAAAAAAATGCACAGATGTTGAAGAGTAGGGAATTTTCCTTCTTTGCTTGAATAATTCCCTGGATTAAGATCCTCTGTTGGACTATACCACAGTTAATCTTGCAGTTCTATATCTAATTTTTATGCTAGCTACTGACTTGAAATGGCAATTTATAAAGGCAATTTAAGCATTCTCCACTTAGAAGTAATCAACCTAAATAATTAACGCAAATAAATGTCATAATAATTTCTGATTTGATTGCCTGACTGACGGGGTTGACTGACGTTTTGGCTCATTTACAGAAAATGGACACTCCTCTTGTTAATTTATTTACATAAACAATGAAGGCAGTGTGTTGCTATCAGAACTGAATAGGAAGAGACAAGAGAGGAGATCATAGCTGACAGATGGGGTTCATGAATTTGAAGTAGTTGAGTCATTGCTGCTATAATCTTCACCAGTATAATTAGAATTTAAGGCCACGTTCTTAGGAGTAGCTACACTTAAGCTACAATGAATACAAGTTAATTTACCAGTAAAATGCAGTAATTAATGTTAAAACTCTAATTACATATTCATTAATAATTCTGTCAAGTGCCCATTAATCCAGAAGATTCATTTATTTTTCTACCTTTCAGAGCAGGCATGTGATGCAACCCAAAAGGCAGATGTGGCAGCTGTGGTGATGCAGGAGGGTCTGGCCAACGTGGTGCTGGTGACCCCTGCAATGACTATGCTTCGTGCAAAAGTGGAGGTCACCATTCCTCGCAAGAGAAGGGGAAGCTGCACACAGCACGAGAAGGTAGGTAATTGCACAGAAAGTGGAGAAATTTCTAAGTGAAGAAGATGGAGAAATCCTTTTTGCCACTGAATATTGAGATTTAAATATGAAGAGGAGATTCAAGTATGAAGATAGACAGTTAAATGATAATGATATCAGCAAGTCTGGGCAGTGTGTTGTCTTGATGATACCCCTTTTTTTTGCACTTGATATTTTGATATTGGATAAAGACTCCTTGACGTGAACAGAACACAGTTGGGCAGATATATTAATACACATTCATCACTTTGAAAAGTATTGTCACAATTACAGTGAGTACAATGGGGTAAATCAAGTAAAACAACTATAAAATTAATCACATTTTAGGAATTATTAGTATTCAGCAAACATATAATAGCTAAGGCTTTGTCAAATTTGTCATTTCATTTTATTATCTCAAACACAATCAGCATTAAGGCAAGAGACAGAGTGTATTGGATGCATAATAACATCTACAGTGGCAAGGAAAAGTATGTGAACCTTTTGGAATTTCATGGTTTTCTGCATTAATTTGTCATAAAATATAATTTGATCTTCCTCTAAGTCACGAGTATTAACAAGTATAATGTGCCTAAAGTAATAACACAAAACAAATTCAGATCTGTCATGTCCTTTAAAACAACCATAAAAACCTCATACATGTATTTGTTATTCCTTATTACTGTGACCGGGCGTGTGTCTCTGCTTGCAGGCACTGGAGAGATTTTATGAGGCTGTGATGCAGGCAATTCTTCGTCATATCAATTTTGATGGTAGGGCTGCTTTGCAGACACAATGCACAAACATAGAGCATGTTCCTGTTCTGTGTCACGCACACACTTCTTGTTTTTTACTTAGTTCTTCCCTTTGTTGTTGTTTTCTGACTGTTGCTTGTTATCTAATTCAACATATCTAATTAAATCGAAAAAGATTTGGTTTTGATTTCTCTCCTCTTGCCTTCCAATAGTGGTGAAGTGCATCCTGGTTGCCAGTCCAGGGTTTGTTAAGGACCAGTTCATCACCTATCTCTTCAAAGAGGCAGTGCGACAGGATAACAAGGTCCTGCTTGAAAATCGACCCAAATTCATTCTGGTCCATTCATCATCAGGTCACAAGTACTCACTCAAAGGTAGGAGCTGCTGGTCTCTGAGAATAAAACAGTAAAATCTCATCACAGGGTGAAAATGTAGTGAAATCTTCATTTTGTTTTGTTTTTTCAGAAATCCTTTGTGATCCCACTGTGACTAGTAGACTCTCTGATACCAAGGTGACTATATACCCTCTCAGCCTGTTTTACGTATCATCTTCATATGATGATATGACAGTAGTGGCTGAACAATATTACAGCAGTGTCATAATAACTATATGACAAATTCTTAACATGAGGGGAATTATTATGATGTATTGTATCATAGACTATACAACCGCACAGCCCTACAACATCATATACAAATCCGTTAATTAGTATTTATGTTTCAGGCAGCAGGAGAGGTGAAAGCCCTCGAAGACTTCTATAAAATGCTCCAGCATGAGCCTGACAGAGCTTTCTATGGGTGAGTAATGGTGAACCAGAGCAGTTAAAAGGCAATGGCCAAGATTCGTTCAACCTGATAATCAACAACCTTTGTATCTTTGCATCATCACAGATTGGCTCATGTAGAAAAAGCTGCTGACGCCCTGGCCATTGACACCCTGTTGATAAGTGATAAACTGTTCAGGTATGTACTGACAGATATGTTTCTCATTTATGTCAAATACACAGTGTTGATGACGGTTGAATATATTTCCTGCTAAAATTTACATTTAGCTGCTGCCAGCTTGTTTAGTCGTTTAAGCTATTTGAATAATTTCAAGATACTAAAATATGAACATGAAAATCACAGACAAGAGCCTTTGATTCTGAGCTCTTCTCATAATTTCTCTGCAGCACAATAGTTGTTTTCAGATAACCCTATCAGACATTGAATTGTTAGTTATTTAAACACACAGTTCTGCTCTTTGTATAAATACATGTGTTGTGTGCCTCCATTTTTACGTCCAGACATCAGGATGTTCCCACAAGGAGTCGTTACGTTCGGTTGGTGGACAACGTGAGAGACAATGGCGGCAATGTCAGGTACTTATTATCTTTGAAAAGACTACCAACAATCAATAAATGATAGAATCTATTTTCAGCTTATGGGATTTCTCCTTTTTATTTTTCTTGCAGAATATTTTCAAGCCTTCATGTGTCTGGCGAACGTAAGATATTACACTACTACTGCATTACCATGATACTTTTTATAAACATACAGTAACGCTATTATTTATTTGACAAAAAAAATGTAATGACTGTGTAGATGGCTGTGACATTAGAAGGAATTAACGTAATATAATTTAATTATATATTAAATATATATTATACAAAATATAAATCATATTTTAAATCATTATATTTAGAATTTCATTATCTCTTTATTGATGGCACCCTCAGTTAAAAAATTATTTCTTCTGTCTAATTGTACTATCTGCACTTCAGCAATGAGACATAAAATCAGCTTGAAGCACTTGCTACACCGTCACCTATTGATTTATCTTCAACTATCTCCTCAGAATTGACTCAGCTAAGTGGTGTGGCTGCCATATTGCGGTTTCCCATCGCGGACCTCTCAGAGGCTGAGGAGGACAGCAGCTCAGATGAAGACTGAAACACAAAAAGGTCGTCCAAGAATGCATCCACAGTGCTATAAAAACAATAAAGCTGCTGTGTTGTGCATCTGCGCGTCCAACGACAACATCCAAACCTCTTTCAAATTTAATTAGCACCTGTTTTTTCTTCTTTTTTTTCTTTGATGCTTTAGATTTGAAGGTGACAGTGTCTCTAAAAGGCGTGGGTTATGCTAATGTCTGAAAGCCCTCATCTCATTATATTGCCAATGAAATGTTTGTTGCCAAGTCCACATTAAAACATTTGAAATTAGTGACATCCAGCAATAGAGGAAATAGTGATTCATGTGTATATAATAATACAATATATGTTTCTTGCAATTAAAAAACGGAAGCATCCAACCCCCCGTGTTAATCATCGTCTGGATTATTTTCATCATGTGTGAATGAAATACAAGTTGAGACATGATATAAAAACATAATTTATTACATATATTAATTTCATTGTCCACTTAAAACCTGTCTCGGTTATGGTTAATATAACCCAGAACTACTGCATTTCAACAAACTAAAAATCAAGTATGGCCAGGACTTTGCATTTAATATGGTGATATTTGATCTGCAGTTACAGCAGTGAAAGTTCCTCTTTCTTCTCTGGCAAAATGTCAAATCGTAATTTCCTTTCTGAAGAATTTCAGCAGTTAGGACTAAAGTGCCTTTTAAAATAACTTTCCTCTCTTCACTGTTTACCCATCCTGCCTCAACAATTCCTCAATATCGTTTCTATCAGCATGTCCTTGAGTGTGTGGTTGTGTGTACTTGACACACTTGGCATTACTCTGTAGGACACTGATAGCTCTTAATCCAGGCTAAATCCTCCAGTGTGCCCCAGTGCAGGTAGATAATCGAGCAAATAACCATGACGTGCATTATCTGGTGGCTGTTGCCCCAGTTGTCAAACAGGCCTGGGCTGAAGCGCTCCGGGATCTGGATGATGTTCACCAGCCCTCCCAGTACAGCCAGTGAGTCCATGATGATGAAGAGGCGCAGGGAGTTTGGACTCCCCACCCCGCTGCCATACACCCGGAACAGGAAGAGGCTGAAGCGAAACAAAGCTTGCCAGACAAAAGCTTTTAGACGGGTAATGTTAGTGTTGGCAGTGGTGGCACAGTAGATCCCGTAGGCTGACAGAAGGATGTAGGCCAGCAAGGAAGCCTGTTGTATGGTTGGGTAGCAAAGAAGGGTGATATAGATGATAGGAAGTGCCCCTAGACAGAAAAGACAAGATGGTTCAAGCTGAATAAACCCTCTAAAAACCTTACAGTACAGTTAGGGGTGCTGGGCAAGTTGAACACCATGTAAACATTAGTGGAATCAAGCTTAACATGAAACTCTTGGCAAAATAATAAATGTTATTCCAAAGTGTGGAACTACTGTTTTAAGATACATTTCAATGGATTTAAATTACCTACCAAGGGTGTTAACTAGGCAGACCCCGAACATGTCCAAAGAGAGCAGGGTGTCATACACCTGTTTTCCTCCTATGTGGTTCATGAACAAGTGGTAGACCACTGAGCCTATGGTGGGAGAGAGGCAGGCCAGGTAGTGGACCACACAGATCCACATGTTGTCCACCTCCATCCAAGGAATGCTAAAAGGCAGAAACACTAAGAAGAGGAAGAAAGGTATGCCTATGGTGATGGGAAAATGATGAGATGAAAGGGTAAAGAAGATAAGAGAAACAGAGAATAAATAAATAATAAAAAAAGGTTTATAATCTAATACATAATATTGAAGACAACTGCACAACAAAGTCAGATTCTTAACTTTAGACAAAACATTTTTAAGTAAATCCAAAGGTTAAAGGTGGATGTTAATGTTGACTTGGTTAATGACAGCTGTTGTCATTATAAAGACATCAGCTGCATATAAAAGTCACCTTTTTCAAAAGAATATGAGGAATTTAATATTCTGAGAGTGGTTCCTCTGTTTGTTCTCTTACCAGAAGCCAGGTGAAGGATTTGGATATTGGTTGCATGTATAGAGAAACTCATGCAAAAGCTAATACCCTTCACTTCCCCTTAGTAAGAGTGTTAATCTAAATGAAGTTAATTGGATAGCCAAAGAGGAATTATACCATCAAGAAGATGCATCCTGAAGTTCAAGGCTGTGGAGGTTTAGGATCATTGCTAGAAACTCCAGTCAGATTTTATATTTATAAGAATCACATTAGAGGCACAAATTTAAAATATGCAAATAAACTGTAATTCTGCAACTGCTCGCATTTTAATACAAACTCGTGTTTTCAGGATGTTTTGCTCTGTTACGCATCGCCATTTACAGCTGAGAAGAGTTAGCCCATAGTAAAGATTAGGATATTTACAGGGCAGGGAGTCCCAGGCAGATTACAGCTAATGCCCCATATCCTCATTAAATGCTCTTGTATGCAAGTAACTAGCCATAAGTGAGAGTAGTGGACTTCTGTGACTGGTTTTGCTTGTACATCTCCTGTATGGGTGAAATTATTATAAGGTGCTCTATGTATTCAACTGCAAAAATATATTTTGTGGTGATTCAGATACAGTTAAATCACTTTCAAGCTTGATTTTTGAAAGAAACACCACCAGTTGAAAATAAAGACAATGCACAGTTCACTTCTGGACTTACCATGAGTGTAAATGTTCCCCAGCTCATTGTGCACATAGAAGAGGCTCCTGATGCACTCCTGAGCTGTAGACACTGGCCGGTAACCCGTCAGGACATATTTGTTGAACTGAAGGTGTGGAGGAGTCTTTGCAAAGTCCAGCAGCCGCGGTCCCTTGTAAAGCACCATCATGACTTCCTGCTGCCAGTGCCCTTACATTTAGCCGGTAGTACAAGTTCCTCACCATTCACATCCTAAAAGAGGCCACACTCGGAGCTTTGCTGCACAGTCATGACCACGACTAGCAGGAAACTCTTCCTTCCTCGAAACCGTCATTGGACAGGTGTAATTCCAAGCCTGCAACCTGTTGAGGTGGCCAAGCGGCAAGCTTTCAGAAGGACCAATCAGGAAACAGTTCTTATTCCTAAGCTTGGGTAATCCACATGCCACATGCACTAATGCAGAAACTCCTCATGGCCCATAACTGACTTACACCTTAACTTCATGTCGAACATAGATGTATTCTGTATTTCACTCACTGCAGTTTGCACACATGGTCCTAATACCCATGGTTCTCTACAACTGTGCCACAGTTAGGAGGATCTGAGGATTACAGAACATTAAGAGGTTGTTGTTTTCCTTAATGACATTAATTCACTGGCACTAATAATTCCCTTTCCTGTACTTTTAAACATATTAAGCGGGACTTGGCTCTTACAAAACATGCATAGATGAATAAAAATCAACATTTTCCAACGTTGGGACTCTGATGATTTTATTAAATACCGTCCTGTACATTAACATAACACAAAGAGTAAAGAACATGTTAAAATAAATTATGTTTTGTAAAAACGTTAAGAGTTGACAACATCCAGGCAAAACTGCTTGGTTTAATTAAAACACTGACTATATGCAGCAGGCAAATTACATTTGTCCAACAAATTCTTTGCATGTGCATTAAGTGCAGCACAAAGCGTTTATATAGGATGCAGAAAAATATACACTCAAACCTGACAACTCAAAATGTTTAAATGGTATTTTATCTCTAAACTTACAACACATACGCAAAAATATGTCCTATTGGTAATATCCAACAGTCAGGATTAAACAAAAATAATATACATTAATGAAACAATAATTCACAATGTCAGAAAATATGACGTCACATCTTCACGATTAACCTGTGAGGAAATAAAAGAACGCAGTTTGAATTAATGGAATGACTGATGAAAACCACCACAAAGCAAAAATATTTTAGTTTGAATCAGTCTGCTCTTACCTTGATAGCCACTATTTCCAAAGAAGCCTTTCAAATCATGTTTTCCGTTTTTTGCTCCTGAAGACAAAGCAAACTGTTACTCAAAGGTTGTCAAACATCTAATGTCACTCATGATGATTAGCTTAGCATAAGCATAGAGTAAAGAAGCTACTATTGGCCACTGGCCAGGCAGTGTTATTAAATTTATAAGTAATTTAATTTGAAAAATCATTAACATTACTTTAATTGAAATTGAGTTTGTAGTCTACTAAACTCTCACAAAGGAAAGACTATATAAGTTAGGGTTATATAACTTGTTGCCAGCTGTTTTTTTATTTTGGACGGGCAGTGTAAGATAATTTGCTACTAATTAATAAAACAAGGGCCAGAGAAATTACCCAGCAACTTGGCATTAAGCATTTAACTATTATGTACTGGCAGGTGATGAATCCATAATAATACATCATGATTTATAATTGATTATACTTTGTAATAAAAATCTACATGTGAAAAGTATATAGTAGTTAATACTGTTAAGTAAATGTACAAACAGCACAATGCTTCTCTCTAAATTGTAGTGGATTAAAAGCAGAAGTCACATTATGGAAATACTCAGGTAAAGTACCTCAGAATTGCACAGTACTTGAATAAATCTACTCAGCTACTTAGACAGGGTACATGATTTATTTCAATGTTTAGAGACACACAGTTTATGCAGCTTGTTTTCAGTTGTTATTTTATTTTATCAATTAATTTGTCAAATTTTTGATTTTACTTTTACCTGTCCATGGTTTATTTTGTGGGTGAAAATGCAGTTTGAGCTGCTGCTGGATGTGGATCTGACGTGGCAGCTGCTGTTGTAGCAGCTCCTCGGGCTGCTCGGGCACCGGTGCCACGCCCTGCGTTTCTGCAGAGTCAAGGCTTAGGCTGGCAGTGCCCGCAGGGGCGGAGAGGTCTTCAACAGCCACTCCAGGTGCCACATCAGGTGTGAGGTGGGACTCCCCAGTCAAATAGGATGGGGCAGAGGGGTAGGCCAGGGTGGGGCTGGCAGTAGGGGCTGCAGAAAAAGCAACAACTGGGAAAGAGAAATTAATGAACATTTTAATGCTGTCGTTATTGTCGGTGCACTATACAAGCAGTCAAAATTTTAATTAAGAGGAAAACTAGTGCCACTGGTTACCTACCGCCTGGCTGCACTTGTCCATTTATGTAGCCCACATTGTCTGAAAGTGACAAACAGTTTAACTTAAGCAACAAGGCACCATGCAGAAATACACACTATGCTTACCATATCTATAAACAGACACCCCATCACCTTCGGCTGCAATTGCAGGAGTTGGTACCTCTCCCTTCACTAAGAACAAAAGGAAAACTGAGATAAGTAAAAAGAGGAGTTTGGGATCTATAGCATATTTATGCTTTAAATGTCTAAAACTAGCACTGCTTTTCCTCACGCACCGTAGGATTTCCCAGCTGAATCTGGCTCCAGAGGCAAGGGCTGATAAGGTAAACCAGCTGTGTCTGTTCAAGACAGAAGAAGTTACGCCTACATTTGTACATTTCTAACTTGTTTACTCAGTAGCAAAAATGTTAAAATACCGTATTGTGCACCGGTTCCGCCTTCTGATGTAGATTCAAGAGGCTGCTGCTGGTACGCTCCCTGGTTATCTGACATATTGATATGACACCGTTTAGTCAACAATTCAGAAGAAAGGAATCATTGGTATGACGAGAACAGAACAATTACAAAACGTTAAAGTGTTACTGTACCATATTTTCCAGAGGATTTTGCTTCAGCACCATAACCAAGACCCTGTAGTGCATGGGCAGCCTCACCACCTCCTAAACAGTAGACAGCCACACACAAGTTAAACCAGAAACGTGAACAAATCACAAGTAGACAGTAGCTGTGAGGTTTGCCCAATCTCACCGTATTTGGTTAATATTCCACTGTGTCCCAGTCCAACATGTTCAGGCTGATATGGTAACACAGCCGGACCTGGCAGGAAAGCAGCTGGTTAGTTTATCTTAGTAAAAAGAAGGCTTAAAACTGGGGAAGCAACAAGTCTGGTTCTGTAAAAAGGAACAAAATCCATCTAGCAATATTATAATAACCAAGTTGTCCCATTCGTTTAATCTACACAAAACCTAAATGAAGTTGGCTATCTGCTTTCTGAAACTGTTACCAAACAAGAACAAATTTCAAACTTTACCATATTTGCCAGCAGATTTAGTTTCAGGGCTCAGTCCCGCTGGTTGAGCTTGATAAACTATTCTTCCATAACCTTTAGAGGAAGAGGAAGAAAGTAAATAAAGAGAAGTTAGTTGTGAACAGCGCCTGGAGATAACAAATTAAATTATTGTGCAGATTTGCTGGCTGTATTTTTATAACTGCCAAGACTAAGAAGTTGCCATGAGCAAAGATGGAAGGAAGACAGTAAGAAATGATCCCATGGCCCCACATAAACATTTTATATCAGCAGTCTATCAGGGTCTGCTCACTTTTTAATGAGTACTATAGAAGACAAAGTTTAAAGCTAAAATCTTTTTTCTGTCATACCATATTTTCCAGGTGCAGGAACCCCTCCAATACCAGCACCAAGACCTCCTGCAAGTATTGGGAATTAATATAATCATTTCAACGAATGCTCATGAATTACTATTATATTTACTACACTAACAGCGACATACCATACTTTCCTGCACCATTTGTTCCTGTACTGAGAGGCTGCCCAGCAAATTGCAAACCACCAATGCCTGAAGCACAGTAAGCAGAGAACACCACTGGTTGAAACATGAATGCTGAGAATTTAACTTGCTTCTACAAGTGCCATAAAAATATCTAAACATAGAGATACTGTATAACCTTTTATTGGATAGTGCAGTAATGGAATATGACCAAAAAGGACTCACCATACTTGTTGTTGGGTGTCTGGCCACCAAAAGGCCAGCCGCCCAATCCTGTATGAGTGTGGTCCATTAAAAAAAATTGTATTAATTAGCAATTAAGCTGTACATGTGTTTTTTATTATTTCTCTTTGAGATGACTTTGCATTAATAAAAACATGAATGTGTGAAGCTGTACGTACCCCCAAACACATTTCCCTGTTTTCCATTCAGACCAAGGCCAGCTGGCTGAGGCTCAAACTGACTCATTCCTGCATAGGTACGTAGAAAATATATGTGTTGCTGTTAACTGTTGTTAAAATGCATATAACTCCATGACTGTTTCTGAAATAATCTTACTTAACCGTGGATCATCAGATGAGTAAACTGCATGCAAACATTCATGTAGACCCTCAGTACACTCTACATCTGAGTGTATATGAACTTTTTGCCTGCAGTGAGTTAAACTGTAATCAATGCTTTAGATGCACAGAAATAGAGATGATTCACAGCTGCCCGAAGGCAGCGCTGAACTCTAAATGTGTTGGATATCAGATTCCAGCCATTCTGTCTCTTTACCCGGATCAAAAACAGTTATAGACTGTTTGCAAAGTGTTTTTGTTCCTTGTAGATTTGAAAATCCTACAGATCTTTCATGCTTAAATCAGATATTTCTATGCAATAGCATAGGCTTACCATCTAGTCCAGCAGGCACCACTGGGGCTCCATTGTAAGGAACTTGTTTAGTGCCACCTGCAGAATCAGCAGTAAATTGCACAATTATGGATTATTGCATCTATTTTTCAGTACAGTCATTGTCGATCTAGCTTACTTCTCTTTTCACCCTTATCTTAGATAAGAGAGAAGCTGCACTGATAGCTGCGTGTTTGCACCTATATCATACCTGATTTTCCATCAGTGGTAGGTACAGATTGGCCAAGACCTAGAAAAAAAAGACAAATATTGACGTTTTCTGTAATTCACACAAAACAAAATGATTGCAAAACAGACTTTCTGAACTAAATTTCATACAGTCCTACTTACTGGCATAGTCAGGTGGTAGAGCAGGCCCGTAACCATTTACGTAACCTGCATAAAAGACATTACAAACTACGTCACTGCACTGAAAGCTACATGTACATGCTGAGCAACAAGCTCACACTCAAAGTATGCTACATCTGTTCATTGACTTAGTACTTAGTGCTTAAATTTTTTTAAAAACAGAATTGTTTTCTGTTTTTAAGAGATCCTTAGTTCTACAGACCTACAGTATGAACTAAGGGATTGGATTCTTAGTTCATACTGTAGGTCTAACCTATCACTGGCCACACAGTTGACCTATAAAACCAATTCTATGCCTAATTATATGTCCAGGTATATGTACCTCTATGTGAATTTCCATTTCCATATTCAGCTCCAAGGTACGCTCCTTGTCCATAGCCTGAGAGCATAATAAAATATGATCAAAATGCAAACTACACTTCTAATTGTAATATCTCTATTCCTTATCAGTCTAAAGAGATTTCAGTTGAGAAAAAGAAATCACTCACCAGGCAGCTTAGGTTTCCCTGCATAAGGATATCCAAGGCCTGCACACACGAAAACCAGAAGATACTTTAAGAATCACTTCTTAATTACATGAAAAAAACAGGACACAGCAGGATTCTTTTTCCAAGGTTTATTATGTCTGTATGTTTTTCATGCAAAATAACTCCTTACCTGGTTTGCTGGCTTTAGCTCCTCCTCCATTTGGATATCCCTCAGCACCAGCACCAAATCCTAAACAATTACAGAACATTAAAACCATTTCTGCATTCACATCGCTAAACCTGTAATGGGCTTCATTACTCATTAACAAAATGATGCTGAATATTGGGAATAAACCATTAAAACTGATTTACCATTGGGTCTAGTACCATATGTGTTTAAAACTCCAGCTCCTGCTCCATATCCTTCAAACAAATTCAGGAATGATAAATAAACAATATAAACAATAGTATTTTATCTATGCAAAATGTTGTATCAGTCACTAGTGCCTACCTTTTGTTTCTGTGCCAGCAGATACTTCAGCACCTACATTATATCCATATGATAAAACATGGGTAGTTAAAGTTTTCATTATCTGCTTTAACTTTCAAGTCACGATAGATTCAAATTCATTATAAATACAGTAAAACGACACAGTGTGGCAATCGCTCACATTAAAATATACTGTAATACCATGCACATAATACATAATATAACTCCGTTTACCTGGCCGAGGTATTTTCATCCATTGTCCATTTGGTACTCCTGATGGGTCACAGTCTAAAATAAACATGTAGATTAGAAGTACAATTGAAGGCATTTTACTAACAAGTAATTTAATAAAGAAAAATTCCTATATTACCCTATATTCTCTATAATCCTATTTAAATCCAAGAAAGTAGACGAATGAATGATTACCAGGTGTGGCTGGCTTAGCTCCCTGTCCCTTGGTGATTGAAGGTTGTTTGTTCTCTAAAAAGCAGAGACACCAGAGATCAGGGCTTAGATGGAAATTATCCATGTGCAATCTCTCTATGTCAACATTTTAACACTTGGAACATCATTAACCAGCCATGTCATCTTCAGTCAGTGGGTTAAACCTGAAAATCCACTCATGCACTAAATGCACCCAATTAAAAAAATATGACAATAAAGGTAAATAAAGTTGTTAAAAAAAGAAATCAGAAGGACCACAAAACAAGGTATCACAGTCTTCTTTTTTAGTCGAGCAGCACAATGTAGATCAAATAAATCCCCAAATACCAACAAAATTTTACATTTTGGCAAATATGCTTAGTTGATAGTGAGATGAGAAGAGTCATAGAAGCATAGTCTGTAAATTGCCAGCACCTTAGTATGAGGGCTGGAAACTGGTTCTGTCAGTCACACCTCTACAACAGACTGATTATTAATACACTAATAATTTGTTTAATCTGTATAAAAACAAAGCGTAAAGAAGTTTTACTGGCCAGGCTGACTCCCAGTTTCAATTATACCAGACAGACAGTTATCATTTTTGTGATGGATTCCCAGCAAGAAAGCCAATAAGCATATTTCCCAAAAGGTCACGCCTGAAGTTGAAACACAATGTAAGAGATAAACCCATCTAAACTCGAGTTATTGGTCATTTTTGAGACAACACTGATGAGAACATGCAGCAAAGAAACAAACAAGTTCATAGCATTGATAATCATGATCACTGGCTAGGATTCACTCTCATGTTAAGATATTTTCCCTTTTATTACATATCATTGTAAAATTCACCTGAATAGATAGAGAGAGTCTTTAAACACTTTAGACTGAATCCTGGCTGTAAAAACAGAACAATTCTTACAATGTGACAAATCCTGTGAACTGTTTAGAGTGAACACAGCGTATATAAATCTGCAACAGGCAGAAAGTTAGGACAAACACAGTTCAGTCAACATTTACACATGCACTGCAACACATGCACTGCAACACATGCACTGGACCTGTTACAAGATTTAGTTTACCAGTTGCCCCAGTTTCCCCTGCAGAGAGACCTTTGACCCCAAGCCTGTCAGGTCCTGCCTCAGGCTGAGTGTTGATGTTTGCTTCTTCTGGAGTAACCTCAGGCACACCCACAGTCAGTGTCTCGTCTGGGGTGATGCTCCCTGTACTTTTAGCTGCTACTTGTTCGGGAACAGCTTTGACTTTCAAGGGTTCAGCGCTTTCAGGGACAGCATCCCCCTCAACACTTTTGTCTACCCCGAAAAGAGCAGGTGCCTCTGCACCTTTCTGCTCAGGCACAGCACTTCCAGTCACATAACCTAGAGGCCATACATTTCATCAACAGTTATGCCGACTGTTTTGCTAAAAGTAACAACTGTTATTGTTATTAATGGGTGATAAATTAAGTTAGAAACTACTACAGTGACATGTCTTTCCTGTGGGATACTTGCCTTCAGGGAGGATCACTGCAGGCTCTGGTGCTGGGTTACTCTGGATAACTGCTACAGGCCTGCCTGCCTTTGGACCCTTCCCCTGTGGACCCATGTGTGCAAATTCAGGTGTGGGTTGGGCTGCAGGCTTGGGACCTTTGCCTTGTAGAAGCACAGGTAACGGTGCTTGTGTGGCCTGAGGAATTATTGAGGGTTGTTTGTAACTTTTTATTTGTGGCGCAGGTGAATGCAGATTTTGGTTTTGCTCTTGAGTTACCATAACTAGGATGCCGCTTGTTGGTTCAGGTACAGCAGGTGCAGCACCTTGAGTTATTGCTCGCTGAGGAAAAACACCTTCTGGTGGTGGATTCAGCTGCTCAGGAGAGAGAATTTTAAGACTCTTTCCGCTGGATGCTCCGACAACTTTTGCAGCCTTCCCATTTGGCAAGAAGCCATAACCTAAGAATGAAATGGAGACATGACGGGGGAAACTAAAAACAATGGAGATTACAAAATAAAAATAAGAATACAAGCAGATATATAGTATAACTTAAAACGCAGTAATTTACATTACACCAATAGAATATTTTAGGTTGAGATGAACAACTTGTTAGACATGTAACAAGAGAGAGGTTACAACCTGAAACCAAACACATGCACAAGAGCACTTACCTGAATTGGCTGCTTTAGCTAACTGTCCAGCAGCACCTCCGCTGCCTGTGAAATGCAACACGTTCACAAAACCTTGAATCCAATTATGACTTCACATAGTGTATTATGATATTGTAACATGTGTTTCACAGGATACATCAGAAAGAAAAATTAAGAAAAAAATCAGTTCTTACCAAGTGTGTTAGCACCTTGACTGAGTGACACTACTCCAACTCCTTTGGTAGTTTGAGGTTTTGAGCCTGGTCCATATCCTGGAAATAAATATCATGCACGGTAAAGAACAACTGCCACAATAACCTCACAAATTGAACTTTGACAAATAACTTTCAAAGCTTGTTTATAAATAACCCTTTACCATTCAGTTTACTTCCATATCCACCGAGTGCAGCCCCGTTTCTGACTCCATAACCTTGAGACAAAATAAAACAAGGCTGGTGATTACGGATAATTTAAAATGTCTACATTAAAAAATAACAAGAAATAAACTATGACACAAAAAAAATGTATAAATACTGTATCCTTTTAAAAAAATTGTGCTCAAAACACATTTCACACAGTCTTCTTTTATTGTAACATGAATTTACTGCACATTACAGTGACAATTCAAAGTGGTGTATTGCATTTCATTATTGTTTAGCAGAGAGCTGTTTAGACCTGTCAATGCCAGATACAAAACACTCTCATTATTTTTAATGAGGAGGTGCAGGGGAACATTTTCATTGAAAAGCTGAAAATCAGCTGTCTAATCACAGCTTGGGAGTGTAACAAGTTAGGTAGGCTGAAAGGTAACTTTTGCTTTTGAGATATGCTTTTTGAAATTAAATTACGACACATGCAAATGCAGAATAACACAGAATATGATCAGTTACCACTGGGTTTATTTCCATATCCATTGGGAACAGGTCCATTTCCATAACCTGGAGATGAAATAATTAATCATAACAGCATCCATGGTATCATATCTGAAGAAGCCATTGTGTTTATAATACAAGTAGTACCTGTCTGGGGTCTTGTTACGCCTCCTCGATATCCTGCAACACAGTCATGACAACAAATCTATGATCTGTCATAAGAAACAAAAAACATTTTGAATCTTAAATGCATCTGAAAAGAAGTGACCTCTTACCATTTTGTTTTGGACCCAACCCATTTTGAATATTGCCATAACCTAAAAATAACAGATCAGCACTTAATTATTGTTGACAATGTGCTTCACAGAGAGAGCTCTTCATATCTAATATGGCCCAAACCTTTTGAAAGTCATTCAACTGAATTATTGCTTTTCTATGTGATGTAAGTGTTGTGTTTACCTGGTTTTGCTGGCTTGTTAGCTCCACTACTGGGGTATCTATAACCTAAGAGATTCACAGCAACAATAATATTAATATGAAACTGTTATTATAATAGGAATATTAATAACAAATGTCTATTGAATGTATTTACTTAACAATGCTGCAATTCCCTTTAGCAGCTCTGACAATGACATTAGATTACTTTAACTGTATGTGATATGTTGTATTCCATATTGTTTATTATCACAATCAGTACAGTGAATTGTATTGAGTTATATAAAGGAAGACAGACTAGAAACATGTATATAACCAAACAGTATTAGTAAGGATATTTCTACCTTGCTTTGGTCCTTTCAGTCCTCCATGTCCATACCGAGATCCCAGACCCAAGCCAGCGCTGCCATAGCCACCGTTGTAGCCTAAAAATACAATGCAAACATACTTATATATCCAGTACATTAATACACATATTTTATTCATCCTGTAAGTGGTGACAACATAGACTGACTTGTGTGTAACTCACCTCCCATGGGCTGAGCTCCATAACCATTGTAACCATTACTGCTATGTACTGGAATGACATATAAAGATTATATTAATGGACTATAAGGTTGTGAAATCTGCACCATGGAATGATCTTCACTCACCCTTCCCTTGGTTTCTGGCAAACTGAGGCAGTCCAAGACCTCTGGATGCTCCCATTCCCACACCAGGACCTTTGACTGAAGAAATGCAAAAGTATAAATGTTGTGTATGAGTTTTGATTTCCTAAAGAAAAAAAAAATAAAAGAAGATTTATTACCTGAACCATAAGGTGGTCGACCATATCCCTTCAAGGGTTTATTTCCAGTGGGTCCCTGATTGGTTCTTGCCCCATTGCTGCCAGCAATGGCTCCTTGACCTGAAGAAGAGTTATTCCATTTAATGATCTGATACCATTTAAAAGTATTTTAAAGTTATGTTTTTGCACAGGTGTAAATGATGAGACATGACACAAATAATACACAAATACTGCTTTAGGAGAAACTCTACTGTACCGTTTCCTTTTGTTCCAAATCCATGATGTGCAGAAGCTGCTCCTCCATTACCTACAAGTAGAGAGATGACAAAAATGTTTTCAATCTCTACCAATCATCCTACTAACTATACGATCAGCAAGGAAACTGTTTTATTGCTAGATGCTAGATGCTAAGCACTATCTTTATCAGATTTTGAAAATGTTTCGGGTACATGGGAGTTATTTCTCATGAAAAACTGAATCAGATTCTTGTATTTGCTAATGAACAGAGTTCTATCGATGGTTACTGGCCATTTTGTTTAGCTCCATTCGCACCCAGAGCAGCAGCTGCAGCCCCATAACCTAAAAGACAAAAACAGAGACACCAAGAGACTCATTTCTCACTTCGAAAGCATTTGTTGCATTTGTTGGAAAATAGAGTGTGTCTTCATAATATTTCTGGAACAGTGGACTTTTTAATTTAAATGTCCTGGTTAAACTGCTACATTTCATAGATCCCGATGTTCTCCATAGAAGCATGATAGCAACTCTGTATGTTTCAAATTCAACACACAAAGCATCAGTTCAAGTAATAGAAATCTCCTTGTAACCCTGTCTCAATCAAACCCAAAGCCAAATACAATCCAGTACTTCATATCTAAATTACCATTGCCTTTAGTTCCTTGTCCACCATATCCTCCAGCTTGAGCACCGTAGCCTGCAGTATGAAGAACAATTCAGTTGAGTTATGTATGTGCGAAAGTATGAATGTGTATGTGTGTGTAAAAAAAAAAAAGATCTATCATACCGTTGCCCTTTATTTGCTGTCCATTGACTGGGCCAGCTTGAACACCATATCCTGCAACAAGAATCAGAGCAACAAGTCATTAAGTTGAATAAGATAAAAGAATGAATGGTTGGTGGAAAACAGTGAATCTGGAATATTTAGCAACATTATGGATGTTGAATATCTTTTTATGTATTTATTTATTTATTTTGACTTCACTTTATGTTTTCTTCAGTCTGGAAACCTTAAACAGAACACTTTAGCCAACTTGTTGCATCCCAAAAGTTACGGTAAAACCACAAACACAACACATATGTCTGCACACCTTTCTCCAAATCCAGCCAGACCTGTGCTGTGTCAACACACGGGGAAGTCTCCTGGGCCACCATTATGCTTCCCACTCAAATAGAAACTTTCTTTCTAGGTTGTTCAACTTAAAAAATATTATTCTTTGACCTCAAACTGTTTTATTGCCGCCTAACGTGGATCCCCACTGGAATACCTACCCTGTGGTTTGCCGCTTTGTCCATTTGTCACACCAGCTGCTGCTCCATAGCCTTAAAGAACATATCCAAAATATTCAGCATTCTTATCTTCCTCAACTCATGAATTGCTTATTATTATATAAATATGGTGAATACAGGTATGACACATTTACCTTTTGTCCTTCCCCCATTGGTTACACCAGCAGCTGCACCATAGCCTTAAACAGGACAGAGTATATAATTAGAGAGAAAAATGTGTATAGTGAAAATAAGCTCTAAATTTGCTAGTGCAGTAGGGTAGAAAAATAGTTTTACCATTTAATTTTGCTCCATTTGCAGTTGAAACACCAACTGCTGGCCCATAACCTGTGCAAAAAAAGGAAAATTTAACTCTAAAATACGTTCAGCCTACTATGGAGATTCAGTTAACAGTAATCACTGACCTATTCCTTTTGTGGGGTAACCACTGTGTCCGTTCTGTGCACCCACACCTACAAAAACAATATACTTATTATTAATAACAAAATATTCTTAAGAACATACAAATTCACAGCTGAGAATATTATGTGCCGTTTTACCTTTTGATGGCATCAACAATCTTCCTAAACCACCATTGAGGGGGTTATTTCCTAAAAGAATGCATGACAAATGTGAAAAAAGTTGTGGTTTGTGCCAGAATTTAACAAATGCATTAATTTTATGTTTCACAAATACACATTTGATTTACCGTGAAGTTGTGGCCCTTGCCCATTGGACACTCCGGATGTAGCGCCATAACCTGAAATGCATTTGAAACTGCTGTCAGTCATGGTACTGACATGAACTTGACTGACGAATCAATTTAATTAAACTAAACTAAAACAGACTAGATCTCTGAAGCACCACTGTTTTTATTTGGTTTACAAAGAATAAAATCCTAAGGAAAGATAAAGAATCCAAAGGTCTCTACAGTACATGTAACTTTAATGATGTTTCAAGAAAATGGTCTTATCTCATGTTAAAAAATGATCTATGTGAGTTTGTAAGAAACTTTCTACAAATTACTAGCAGGGAAATAAGGGGTTGGATCAAGAGAGATGGGAAATGTGTTTTAGTTATTTTCTCTGCAGTTACAGAAATCACTTTTATTTTTATTTTATTATAAAGTGAAATAAATTTGAGATAGAGAGGCTTAGCAAATCAGTCTGAGTGTACAAATAAAATAATTGTGCTTAGAAGTAGAAAATAAGGTTCTTTTTTTTTTTTTTTTTTTTAACATCCAGTCCCCTGGTTTGTCAGTACCCTGACAAACAATTTTGGGAAGACTCACTAAAATCAATGCAGTGACTGTGCACACGTAGTAAAACCATTCTCTTCCCCGCTCACGTACAGACGTTAAATTTAGACAGGTGCTGCCACTGAAGCCAGGCAGCCTTTGATTTCCCACATGGAGACAGCGAGTAAAGAAGCAGCAGGATATATGGCTGCTTCACATCGACCTAAGAAAACCTGGAAACGGGCCGACCACACGTAAGAGATTTACAGCTCACATGGCTAAGACTTCACCTTAACATGATCGTTTGAAATTTGACAGACAAACCCGACCATCAGAAAGACATTTTTCTCACTGTCCTTCATGTCATGAGGACTTTGAGCAGGTTAAACCGTTTCACTGGAGGTTTGAAACAGATTGTAAGTTTATTTATTGTAAGTTTAAATGTGACAAAAAAGATATTTTTAATCTATTCTAGTAATTGTTTCAAATCTATTCACACTAAATTCTCTATTCTTGTTTGTGATCAAACATGTATTAAAGAAACCAAAATACAGAAGTTCAAAGACTGAAAGGTCCCATCATTAAAGTGCTTGAATGTAGATGTAATCCATGGTTTAAATATTTACTAGAACACGACGATGCTACAATCCTACTTCATATTCAAACAAAAACATTTTGAGAAAGCAGCATCAGGGATTTTTTTTTTTTTTTATAATCACATAAATTTTCTTCCTGCAAGATGAGAAATTAAATGTAGGATGTCACTTGCAGGGCTAACGCTGAGACTTTAAATGATGCCCGATGTGCAGACACAGAACGGTTCTCAGTGCCAGCTACATCATCCTTGGCCACGAGACAGCTCGTAACTGTCAAATCAAGTCTTGCACCTTCTCTTGACAGCTGATGGCAGACGCATAGCTCACTACAGTGACTCCACAGAACATTTAGCATACAGATTTATACAGATACATTTTGAAGTATACCAATACCTTTAACGGCAAAGTTTAAGCCACTTTGTCTTAATTAACCAAATGACATACTACCTTTGCTAATTTTCTGTGTCTTTATTTGTTTGCATGTATTCTAACAAAGAATTACATATTGTTTTACACATCAGTGACCGTCATCTATGCTCTTCAGACACTCACCCAGTGTATGTGTGGCCTGCACCAGCCAAAGGATCGCCACACTCTGAAGAAGTATCTGTCCCAACATAGTGGACCTGAAGGAATCAGCCCAAAATGTTCAAGACCTGGCAGGAGAATGAGGAGGCTGAAGGAGGTATCCAGGAGTGGGCCAAGCATCCTGGGTGTGAGGGTCTAATATACACTCTGGTCCGAGGCGTCCCTCCTTTCACCAACTTCGCTGTCCTCCAGATCCTCCCCAAACCTTGTTAGGAGAGACACCCTATGTGCACAAACACCAACTGAATAATTGGACACTTAAAGTATATTGACACCACAGAGAGAGGTAGAGAAGCAAAGGCAGGGTGGTCACCAGATTGGACAGTGACTGATGACCTAACACAGGCCGGATTAAAGGACGACACAGCTGCTTTTATCTGATTATTGTCATAGTTTGTATAAACTATACATACACTGTATGTAACCATTCAAATACTTGATGTTTCTCATCAAGATCAAGATTATTTCAGTTTTGACAAACGAAGCACATGGGGTAAAATAAATATGAGGCCAGTCTGATAAACTCTTACATGACTGCACACAGTGACAGAACACAGCACAACTAAAACGGTACATTTGATGATCTGAACTGTCCGGTCTACACAGAACAACCTATTTTTTAATACTTTTCAGCAATTTCGCAGTCACTCTGAGATGCAGGGTTGCCAGGTTGAATGTGTAATATGGTGGAAACTGTGAGTGGGCTTCATCCTCTATCCATGTGTCTCCAAGGTCACAGCCTATACACAGATACAGTTGATGCGTGAGAGTGGCCCCTTGTATATTTAAAGAAAAAAGCGGGTAATAAGAGAACGATATCTCACCTTTCACATAGATTCCTCACCTAAAGTCCAAATCCTCTGCACTATCGGGTCAAGAAGAGGTTAACGTCCCTCGACCCAGCCCACCCAGACCTCTCACATACTTGGCTTTTCAACAGACTCACTCACCATCTCTGCCACCACTGACAAATCTCTAACTTTTCACCAAATGGTAACAAATGACACTGATCCTTCAGCTTTTTAACTCTTGTAGAATCATTTAAGTAGTTGAAGCTTCAGTTTTTTTACCATTCAAATTAATCTTTATGTTTAGTCCCATCACAACATTCAGATTTGGGGTTCTGAGTGAATAATCTCCATTTGGTGCAGATATCCATGAACCTTACAAATTTTGGTGAACCACTCACTTTTTATCTCCATCAAATTTCTTCTTTAAAACTTTAATTTCCTCAATGTTTTAAAATCCAAGTAAAACTTATCTTTTTTGTTTACCATCTGCCTCAGCTGGAGTATCTGTCTAGTGCCAATTAGGGAACTAGCATGCCAATAAACTAAGACTGTGAACACAGTAAACATTTCTTCTTAACAGCATATTGAGGATGCCGACAACCACACAAAGCTGTGCACATTCGCCTTGTTTAAACACTCTGCTTCTTTTGGTTTGAAGTTTCTGCAGCTGACAGCCGTGCACAGCAGAAAATGTCTTCACTGCTGAGTAAATAGGTCATTAGATAAAATTACATACCAAAAGAAATAAAAGCCACAGGCAATTTATAGATTTAACTGCAAATGTGAACACAACACACATGCATTGATCTCTTATATAAACCTCCCACACAGTGGTATACACACACATCACGATGGTTTTCACGAAGACTGAAGACAAATAATCACATTCAGTGTTTCTGTGTGACTATTCGTGGCGCACCTGTACTGTCCATCTGTCCATTTGAAACCAAATTGAGACAAAAAAGATTACATGAATTTGTTCCAGCTGTGTCATTAAACTTGGATTTAGTTTGAGGTGGTGGTTGGCAAGTTAGTATTTTGTGCTCTGTTTATGATAAAAACTTCAGCTCAGACCACAGTTCAGCTGTGTTCAACAAGAACACATCTGCGATATCTGTCCTTGTCCAGATGTATACAGCTTTCACAAGGAGGCTGATCAACCAGACTATGATATGAACCAGACTATGATATGAACCAAGCTTCTTATATTCAAGAAACAATTCTGTATTATCCTCCAAGTTGTGCATAGCACCAGATAAACATTTGTATTCTGCTACTTCATCTTTCAATTTTTTCACAACCATTTGTCCTGCTGTCAGTGTCAGAACTGTGTTTTAGCACACAGATCAGTTTAGCTGCAAGGCAATTCTTTTCAGCCAAACAGGAAATAGCACAGATTTGGTGTAATGTTGTGAGTCAGTGTAAACAGCCACCTCAGAGTAGAGACCAGAATCTCTATTAACACAGCCTATTTAACAAGTCATAGTAAACAACTCCACTAAAATGTGATGCCCAGGACCTTGCACTGTACAAGTCGAAGGAGAAAACGATATAACAAAATCCTCCAATAACACTGCCAGAATGCTTTTTACAAAACAAATTTCAGCCATTTGATAAAGATTTTTTTTTATTTATGTTGCAAGTGCTCTACAAGGGTGCAATTTAAATTATTACTGTTTCCAAAGGAACATAAATAAAATATTTTAACAACTGAAACATCTAAGATGGAAAAATTACATCAAATACATCTTTTAGTATCACTACACATGTATACACAATGCCATGACAATTTTCCTAATGGTTATTATAATTAACATATGGGTTCAGCTGTACAATCATAAATTACTATACAATCCTCAATTTGGTCCAACACATCTAAGTTAACTCAAATTCATTGTCCTAAATATTAGTGATATGTAGATAGTTTATGGAACTACTGAGAAGTAATAGACATTAACTGTGTTTTGGCTGTAGCTATACTATACCAACTTTTGATCTAAGATATTTCTTAAATTCCTTGTCCTAAGTTTACATGGACTGTAGAGGCCACATAAGTCAGATCTATGTGCTAGTTAATGTAATGTTACTAAGTACAGTATACGAAGACCAAATAGAGGAAAGCGATGAGTTTATATGAAGGAAATAAAAAAAGGGAAACAGTTTAAAAGTGCAGAAATGTGAGGGGATGAGGGAGGGGGAAAACTTAAGAATGAAGACATTTTGAATACAGTTCAGAGTACTGTACATAGCTTCTGTTATGATGAACACCAAGGAGTTTTGTCAGGGCTGCACCTTACACTTTAGTGCTCGCCAAAACCCGGTCATTATCTGAACGTCTCATTGGCTTCGGTCCATCTTAAGACGGAAGAGCAAGGAATCCAGTTGCAGACCTTAATAAAAGACATTTGGTAATTAAGTATAGGTCAACCCAGTAAACACTTCCTTTGTACAGTGTTCTCTTTCTCTAACATCTAACAACTTACTCCATGTTGCTTTTAAGCTGATGCACAGTACGCTTGTCCAGATAACGGCAGAAGAGAGTGAGCAGGTTTGAGGGCAGGAGGAGTGGCTCCACTAGTGAACACTGGGATAGCTGTCCTGCCACCTGGAATATTGTGTCAGTCCTAAAAGAGAATAGTACGACTCCTGACAATATCCCATACTGATGCTTTCTCAGTCTTTAATATTTGATCTATTTAATATATTAATGATAAATTGTTGTAAATCGAGATAATTATCCTAATTTTGCAATTCAAGGTTTGAGATTCTCACCACATCTCAAAGTCACCAATACTGGGCTCTAGGGGAGCACCTGAAGACAGTAACTTCTCTCCTTGGGACAGGAGAGCATACAGTAAGGACAGTCCAAACTGAAAGAAATTATAGGAATAAAAACAAATCTGAAGATTGAATTCAGCAAACAATGGCACAGAATAAAAGCTAAGCTGCAACAGAGAATACAGACCTTGTTCTGACATATCTGCGTGAGGGACTCATATGTCGACAGAGACTCAGATGAGGTCAGATTTTTCAGGACCCCAATAAGCTGACTGAAAGCCAGGCCGCCAATCACATTTCGAAGTGATGGATAAAGTATTGGAAGGGCCTAAAGAGCATATGAGAGTGGAACAGTATCTAAAAATGATCCAAGCTCAAACCGAGCTGCCAGTCATTCGATCAACACCAATTTATTCAGTTTACACAATAATTTCATTGAATTGGTATATTTTGTCAATATTTGCTTTGCTAGTGCACAACATAGAAGCATTTAAAGAAAAACTCCCCTACCTCTTCTGCATCTCTGGTCATCAGTGTGGGTAGGCTGGAGGTCACAACGTGCAAGATTCTCAGTGCAGAGTCGTGTTTTAGGAATGGGAGCAGACGGGCAATCAGCTTTTTGCCTTTTGACACCAGCAGGAAAGGAACAAACTCCTCCCTGAAAAGGTAGATTTGATACCATTTACTGCTCAAATTCAAAATCCATCTGAATGTTAATGAAGCCAGACTAATTATAGCAGAATAAACAAGATGTGTATAACTCACCGGGGATCATGGTGTTGCAGCTGGGAGTAGATGTGCTCCACCTTCCTCTGGGTCTTCTCCATCAGCCTCCTTTCTTCTGGTTCAGACAAGACTGTGGTTTTCCTCCTCTCCGTCTCCTCCACCTCCAACAGAACTATGAACAACTGTGGGGCAGAACAAAGGTGAACAAGTGTTGGTGGAGAAAATAAAAACAAAGAGGGTTGTATAACACCAAGAAATAAATCGCTGGTACCGTTTCTATTTTGCTAAGGACTTCTAACCGCTGTTGTCTGGTGTCTTTTTGTTCCTGTGATGTGAAAACAAGTCTCAGTATCAGGGAAGGCAAGTTAACAGACATCAAAAAATGCCAGAAATCATCTAAATCACCTCAAGTGGACCATGAGCTTGAACCGCATGAACTGCACTGATGGCACGGCGAGGAGAGTAACATGTGGAAACAGCAACTTGACCCAAAGAGCCTTCAATATGCACCACTAGAAAAAAAAGTTAATTGCTGTGGGTTTGTTTCAAGTTTCAGTAGATTAACTTTGGTGGTACAACATTAAATTAAGTAACTTTCTACCACATCAAATGTTAAACCATGTTGTTTAACAGCATGAAAGGGTGACTAGAGGAAACCTGGTGTGTATGATTCAGTCTTCATGATGTAAGGTGTGGTGAGCTTGGGCGGCTCCCTCTTGCTCCTAATGCCCAGCTCTTCCTCTGCCATCTTAGCTTCTATTCGCCGATAGTACTCCTATTGGAAAGTTCAAATGCACGGGTAAACTTTAAACGTTCCTCTTTACTGAGTGAAAACACCGAGTCTTTTAAGCAGGAGTTTCTACCTGGTAATAGTAGTCCTCAAGGAATGGATTCTCACTCTGCAGCTGTATCATCTGCAACTTGGTGATCCACTCCTTCTCTTTGGCAGTCATGAGATTACAGTAAGGATCCCAACCCTCTGGTTTCCTATAAAGAGATTTTTTTTATATACATACCAAATATGACAAAATACATAAAGTACAAAATTTGAAATTACTTGATTATAGTACCAACCTTTGCAATATGTGCTGTTTTTGACTGAGAAGTCGTTTGTGTTGGGGGTGAAGCTGAGTGACAGGACCAGGGTACCTGTGGTTCAGAGAAAGACTTCACATTACATATATAAGACTTCAAAATGTATATTTTGCCAGTGCCTGGACATTATGTAGGAACATCAAGTTGAAAGAGCAGTTTATATAGTAAGTGATGAAAAAGTGTGCCAAGTCATAAATATACTTGATACTCAAACATTACTGACAAATATTTCAGACCACAAAACAAACATTCCTTCGAGATACATGAGGTTATCACACACCTGAAAGGCTGCACTGGATTAGTCATGGGGCTATAAAAGGGGGAGGGTCTTGGTGAGTTGGCACCAAAGCGAAGCTGCATCAGCTTAGGAGTCAGAGACTGAGGAGTGGAAGGGCAAGGTCGGTTCAAAGGAAACATGAAGCCCCCTGGCTAATTCAGAACAAAATGATGTCATGAGTCAGGGCAAGACCAACATATATTTAGTATTTGATAAATGCATTAATTCTAATGTAATGTGTAATAAACCTGGTTGTAATGCTGCCGTGGGGTCAATGGTTGACGTGCGAAAATGGGTGATCCTGGAATGATGGGTGAATGCATCTATAAGAAATATTTCAGAGACTAAGATTAAAGACAGAAGTTGACAGACAATACCTTTCACTGCGTCTGCTCATTCTGACAAACACTCTTCTACACTCAACACAAAATAAACTGTTTAGGAGAAATGATTTGCTTGTATTTTTTCCCCCCCTTCATATCATCCACCTGAGTGGGGCTTCTCTGGCCAAACGGTCTCCTGCAGTAGGGTCCTCTGGGTTCCCCTCTCCTGCCCCTGAAGGGAGAGACAGGATATGGCAAATCCACGAAGTTGGAGGTCAGGTGCTGACCTCTGCCTCTGTGACCATCAATCACACACACTATTGCACTGTCCTGAGAAACAGAATAAAATAAGACAATCATTTGTTAAAGCAACCCACTGGCATCGGATTACCGAGTGTTTTTCCATGACCTTAACCTGAAGTATTGATCCAGAGATTCTTCTGGTCTTTCTGTAAGACGGTGACATCCACTAAGAAAAAAGAAAATGTAGAACAGTGGAAGGAAAAAAAAAAAAACTAATTGTTTCAGAAAGTTATTAAACTTACATCCTCTTCAAATGTCTTCTGGTATATGGCATTCCCACAGTCCACGATTGCACTGTCAAGACTCTTAAAAGTAAAACAGACCAAATTGAAGACGAGCTGCTAAGAGGTGATCAGGGCATTTACAATGTTTAGACAAACTAATCTCCAGCACCTTGAGGCTCGGTCGCCCCTCCACTGTCCTCATCACAGCTGGGTCTTCAAACATCTGCCCCCTGCCCAGCGCTCCCCTCTGTCCCCTGCCTCTGCCACGCTGCCCTGGGGAAGCACGGCACAGGTACTGTGGCCTCTGTCGGGGAGGGGAGGGCGACCGAGGAGGAGACTCTGGTTTGGTGTCTGGTGGTGGCGGTGGTGTAGGTGTCGGTGGAGGAGGCGGTGGTTCTCCAAACTGAAGGAGACCGTTGCTGGTGTTATCTGTGGTCCCATGTGCATCGAGATCTACGACACCAACACAGAGAGTGTCTGAGGGTTGCTTTAATCTTTTAACACAATAAAAGCACCAAAAGGAACAGACCATGGCCAAAAATAGACACACTGACCACAAAGAAATTCTTAATGCTATCATGACCCAATATGGTCATTTAGTATATTTTTGTTTTTCTTGTTTGGTAATTTTGTCCACAACAAGTGAGTCTGCACACTGAGGATAAGGGAATGATGAATCATTGTTCTTCCTGTGAAGCCGTGCTAAAACTGTCTTGTTTACACACATTGAAACCTTGAAAAAATGTGGCCCGCGGCAGCTGTCCTGCAGTCCATCACAACCCCTCCCATAAAACAGCTAAGGGGGGGGAAGCAAACATCTGCATACCCATTCCAAACGTCTCTTCATTGTAGACATTTATCTCCTCGTCCTCTTCAGCCATGGCCTGCAGCAGCCCGCAGTCCATGTTGGTCCCATCTTCTCCATCACTCCACGCATCTCCATTCTCAGGCCACTGAGGCTCAGACACTTGTTCAGCCTCCTGGGTGGATACAGATCAAAGCACAAGTCAAGGGACACTGACAGATAAGATAAGATAAGAAAAAGGAGCAAGGGGGGTTAACTTTAGGAACTTCTCCTGCATTAAGCATTTTGTGTTTCTCGACTTCTCCTCTCTCCAAACACTGCAGCACTCTCAACACTACATTCACACATTAAATCCAAGCAGCCAAATGACGCACACTTACTTGTTGCTGTTCTGAATCACTCATTGTGTAATTTATTTATTTTTTGGACGTAGCACAGCTAACTTTCTTCTCCGGGTTACCTGCTTTCTCTTGTCAGCGTCGCTCATTAACTTTTAAATGAACTCACCTGTGCGCTGCAGAGGCGTGGACACGTCGGCGCGCTTCGTCATCTCACGGCTGCCGCATGCTTCAGTTTAGGAAGGACTCACTGGATTTTTGATTTGATGATTTGACTTCTCGTTTACTGATCTTCTACTTCTACTCAGGATGCAGAGTCGTTGCATTAGATGCGTTTTTTTTTTTTTTTTTTTTTTTTTTTGCCGTGTTCCTCTAATAAAAGCAGTGCGCGCACAGGGCCATCTAGTGGCCAAAGAGCAGAAACGCGTAAAGCTGCTCGCCAGCTTTGCTCACTCTTTATTTTTTTGGAAGCTTATTTCCAACTTCAGCTTCACCACATACACACTCGTTCCTCAAATTTCACAATTGAGTCTTTAATTCATACAATCAAAACCATGAGACAGATCGGTTGTGTTCCTTTATTTTACTCTTTGGAATAGTTTATGGCAAATTGCATAGAGCTATAGTGCAAGAATAATGCATCATATCTGACTTAAAACATTTCATAGCTTTGTTTGTTACACAAGCATAGCAGTCAGCATACAATATATAAAAGCAATGGCGGTGAAAAATATACTATTTGCAATATAAAGCAAATATATTAAAGGGGATTTGCTTGAACAACAAATCTTTCACTGAAGAAATAAATTTAATCTCATTATACGGTGTCTCTTCTACTTTTGGCAAAATAATTCCGTTTTCAATATTCCATCTAAATTTATGCAGCATGTAAAAGATTGACATACATGACAAAATAATTTGGCATCAATTTGTGTCTGACTAACTATAGCCAGAGTTGTGTTTCATACACACACGTCAGACTAATTCAGTCCATTTTTTTTTCCCCTCCCTCTAATGACTCAAATATTCTTAAAACCAAGAAAGAGACCAGCTCCACCCTCATTCCCATAGTAAAAAAAAAACAACAAAATGAGTGATAAAGCTTCTCTGATTCAGAGGATGGGGGTCAAAGTCCCATTGAGTCCTCAACCAAAGAGTTTGATGAAGCAGGGGTGGCAGTAGGGTTTGTTCTCCTGCTCCTTGAAGCAGCCTTTGCTCAGGGGCTTAAGGCAGAAGTGACACACAAGATGGTGGGGGTGGAATTTGGCCCCCATCGCGGTGACACAGCGGCCCAGGATCGGCTGCTGGCACGCCTGGCACATGCTGCCTCGCGACTGGTGGTAGTGGGCCTCACACAGCGGCTTACCCTCGTGTTCAAAGAAGCTGCCGTTAACGAAGGGGCTGTAGCACTCCTAAAGAGAGAAGCAGGCAGAGTGAGCAACAGCAGAGAGTCCTGAGTCACAGAACTGTAATTAGTAAATTATAATGTAAAAATGACAACTTTCTCATGACATCATTCCAACCTATTCTTAGTTTTCTAGGAACGCCTTACTCACACACACACACACACACACACACACACACATACACATTCATGACAAACAGCCTGATTTGTTTGCTTCTGGGTTGCAGTTATAAATTAAATGCCCCAATCAAAGGATCACCTAAAAGAAATATCGGCTTGTTGGTTCAGAAGTGCCTCATTTGTGGTGCTGCAGAACTGCTGCTGTCGTAAACCTGTGTAATCCAGTAAAACTTGCCACAGCAGAACCGTTTGTCAGGGTCATTAGTAAAATTTCACATTTGGTTCCTGCCCCTTAAATATTATCTAATATATCTATTACAACCACAACTAACCAGGGATCAAACTCTTTCATTTTACCGCACCACAGTGCATAATCAAGCAAACCTCTGTCAACGTGACACACATCATCTTTGGACACAGTCCACACAGAAACACTCACCCGACAGACAAAGCACTGTGGGTGCCAGAGAGAGTTGAGAGCTGAGATGTAGTTTTCCAGAATTGGTTGGCTGCATCCTTGACAGCGAGAAGCAAACAGGGTCAGAAAGCACTGCTGGCAGTACTGCTGGCCCTCACGGTCATGGAAACCTGCAGAAAACACAGTCAGTTTAACACAATTCAAGAGTTCCTTTGATAAATGCTGAATTTTATGGAACATTAAAGTCGTGATTTAAGGTTTTACTGATCTTAACTTTTAATGGCCAGCAGTATTTCTTTTTTTGTCTGTAATGCTTTAAATTAGGTCATTTTGCTGCCAAGAAAATACAAAGATTCAGTGTTTCCTTTGAATTATTAGCAAGGTGGAACTGCCTTTACAACAGAGTGCAGGCCACAACACATTAAACTAAATGTCACTTTGGAAACATGGTTGGAAAAGTAAATGTTGAAATCCTTATGAACAGATTATCCTCTGGCACACGCTAAATTAAAAACACATATAGCTAATTTAGTTATTAAATCAATTCAATATGTATGTGTGTTTAATCGAAAGGTGAGTTTTTTCTATGGGTCTTTGTAAGTGAGGCCTCACTACAGTCAACTGTATTAGTCGCAAACAGGATACAGTACACGCCGCCCATTACCTTCCTCTCCGAATGCTCGGCTGCACTTAACACAGCAGAAACACTCTGGGTGCCAGTTCTTGTCCAGAGCAGTCACCATTTTCTACACAACCGCAGAGAGAATGAAAAGTCAGCTAGTTTGGGATACTGAAATCAGGTATGTTATATATATATTAAGGACAGTATAAGTTATATAGCAGAGACAAGTGCACATCCAAGTGTCTCACGTTCAATATGGGCTTGTTGCACTGTGCACAGTGAGGGGAGAAGAGGGTGAAGTAGTCTGACTCGCAGTACGGTCGTCCGTCCTTCTCAAAGAAGTTTCGACTGCCCAACTCTGCCTCACACTCAGTGCACACAAAGTGCTCCGGGTGCCAGACCTTCCCCAAAGCTGTCACCACCTGCACAATAAATGTTAAATGATTGAAAAACCTTAATGATGATTTGTTTCAATATGTAGACATACTGACAGCTCACCTGTCCTACTACTGGCTTTTGACAGGCTGAACAGTTTCCCTTGGAGGATGTCTGAACTCCTTGTCGGCTCAGATCGGACTGGAGGAGTCCCAGCATGCTGTCCAGTGAGCCACCAGATGAGGACTGTGGGGGGGCGGTGGGCTGCTGCGGTGCTGTCACCACTGGAGTGACCGGTGGAGCGGGCTGGGAAAGAGAAATGCATGCCTGTCTTTAATTATCCAAGAGTTATCGTTGCTCTACAGTTGCCATGAAATGAAGTACCATGAAAGAAAAAGATATAGAGGGAGAAGGGTGATGGGTGTCCACATTAAACAAAGCCATAGTTCCAAAATGTGAGCTGAAAGAATCAACCTTCCTGAGGGTCCCAAAGACTTCCTTTGGACCCTCCCAGAACCATTATATATACGACCATCGTCAGACCAGAGCATCAGAACAGACCTGAGTTTCCACACAAAGTATGCAGCAGGGAAGTTTTTCTACCGCTCCATTCAGGACTTTGTGTGCACAGAAAGGTAACTTTGTTTTCTTTTCCCAAACAATAAAATGTAAGACAACAGTGGATATGGTTTGTTTTTCAGAACAGAAAAGGCCTTACTCTATTGTTTTCATCTGTTTACAGCACTTCACAGAAAGTTTTCCCCTCGAAAATGTTGCTAGACTGTGTCTACAGGAGATACAATGAACAGTTTCAGACAGGGGATCACAAGAGGTACTGCACGAAGTCAAATTACAACAAAACTAAGCAGTTTTTGGAATTGTAAATGGTCCAAAACTATGTATAGTTGAAATTGTGCATAATGAGGCCACTTTGCTACAAAATGTACAAAGTAAAGATGCAGGATAGGACTAAAATACACTGCAATTCCTAAAAAAAGTCGCACTCTCCAATATTTCGTTGAACCGCCTTTAGGTTTACAGCACGCATGGTATCGTTTTGAACAAGCTTCTGCAATGTCACAACATTTATTCCTGTCAAGAGTTGTATTCATTTTTCGCCAAGACCTTGTATTGATGATGGGAGAGTCGGACCACTGAGCAAAGTCTTCATCAGCACATCCCAAAGATTCTCAGTGGGGTTAAGGTCTGGACTCTGTGGTGGCCAATCCATGACATTGTCATCTTGGAATATGCCTGTGCCACTGATTTCACCATTTACGTGATCGCTAATCATGATCATTCAAGATTTTCTTTCCGACCACTTGTTGCCAGCGGAAACATAATCACCCATGCAGTAATCATCCAATAGGAGGCTCCTACCTATTTGCTTAAATAAATACAGGTGGTTTTTTTTTTGGGCAGTGTATTTTGATATTAAAAGTTCAAGTAAAGAGGCTGTGCAGGTAACACAGTGGTTAAGACACATTCCATTTAATTCTAGTACCCAGGCACCGTGCCATCCTCACTTGCCTGTATACATCTACTATTTGCTGTGTGTAAAAAAAACAGCTAAATCACCAAATAATATTTCACAATAAAACACAAACAAATTTCCTCTTCTCACATCCTCAGGTCATATCTGCCTTCTAATTTATACAAGGAGGTTTGTGCTGTGGCCAGGCCACATAGTAATGATGTAATCATCATAAAGGTAAGTGAATAGCTTCATGAAGCCATGAAAAAACAGAATACTTTTGCGCTGTGGACTTGGACTGTGTCATGTTCATGCTGTTGTGTGTGGACTCTTACTGTGCTCTGGACTCTGAAGTCGGACAGAGAAGCCATCAGTTTGTCCAGTTCCAGCGTGGCTGAAGTTGCTGAAGGCTTTGCAGAGCTACAATACAAAAGGCATTTCTTAAGATGTGACCATGTTTGAATATAGAGAAAAATTATATTTTGTTCTACAACTGAATTGGTGAAATTTGGTACCTGGTGGAAGAGGTTGTGGCCTTATTCTTAATCTTGTCCCTCTCATCTTTTTTGGAAGAAGGGAACTGGGCCAGGATCTCATCTGATGACAAAAACGAGGTGAGGGAAGATGCACTTCAGAGTAAAACGTGGAACTATAAAAACACTCGCTCACTAACCTGTGATGTTGAACTGGGTGGCGTTGAGCTCCTGTAACAGATGGTCCAGCTCGCTCAGACCTCCTCCAAGCAGCGAGGAAGAGGAAAAGGCTGGAGGGGGGTCTGCCGTGCGCGGAGAGCGCGGTTTACAAACTGTGCTGTGACAAAGACGAGACAGGGAGAGTCCACAATGAACAAAGATTAATAAACATGCTGCACTTCCCATAATGTGGGTGTCTTCATCACTTTTGCATCATACCCTCTTGTCCACGCATCGATGATTCATGTAGCAGCAACATACTCATACAGGAATGTATGGCCTCATAATTCCATTACATTTTCTGTTTTGTTGCACGTAACTCACCCGTGTAAAAATATATTCTAATACATCTGCTCTATTCTGACTAAATCTGCATTGTGCAAGTCTGGAAGATGTTTATTCCACACATACTGGAATCATTCATTACTGCAGAAACTATATTATTCTTATTTGTTCATACATTATGTGATGAAATAAACAAAAAAAAAAAAACAAGTAAACATTGGAGTTACCTGTATAATTTGTCTGGGTTGGAGTTCTGGGAAGATTTCATAGCAGCAGAAACAGTCTTAGAGGCAACAGAGATGGACAAGCAGTCACATTTTTCATATTTTTCAGAACCATCACTAAGACAACTGGTATGAACGCATTCCTGTTGAGTACCTACCTGCTGTGGGGTGTAGGCAGGTGGAGGCGGTCGCGATTGGGCGGGATCCTGGATGGTAGGATCAGCATTTTGTGGAGGGTCAGAGGTGAGCAAGACAGGACAACGTGCTAGAGGAGAGCCAGTGTTCTCCAGATCAGCGAGGAGAGCGTCTAGACAGTGGAGAGGGAACGTGATATAACACTAAACAGCGTAACAGGATGATCAAGGTTTGGTTGGATTGACAGTCTAGTTCATGATTTAGTACCTATTAATATATCTCTACATTTATGAATGTCTTGATGGTGTTATCATTTGGTTTAGGAAGTATCAGAGGGAAGGTGAAAGAGATAGAAAGTGACTCTAAAATTATGCAGTGCCGGCAGAGACAAAAACACTGGATTGGCATATGAAGTTAAGACAAAGGTAGACAAGTGCATAACGTGCTGGCAGATGGGATGCAACACATACAAACACATGCACAGACAGTTACGTACCAAACACAACAATACGAGGACTGAGAGGGTAGTTAGGTGGCTCAGGCACTCCTAAGGAGAGACAGACAGCCTGTGTGACCAGTACAGCAGCAGCAAACCGGTCCACGGAGGACGGTGCAAGTCCTCAGACACAAACCATTCAGAGGACAGGACCGCCAACAACTGGCACAACCCAGAGATAATCCATCGACAGTGGCATTATTAGAGTACACAGAAAATACATCGGCATTCATATCCAAGACATGGCAGCGTGGAAAGGAAGCAAAAGACGAGTGTTGGCAAGTCATATCTAAATACACCCCACCCCACTCCTCCTCTGCTCAGACTAAACTATGCATCAGGTTTTGAAGATGTAAGACTTCAGACATTTAATGACAAATACATGTACGTGCAACTAAATGCCAAGGCAGACAATAGTGAAAAGTGGGAAATTACAAACTGTAAGTCACAGCAGAGAAGCTGTTTTGGCTGTTTTTGGGTCAATTTCACGTTTTTCACAATTAAAAGTCATTTATCATTCAGTTTACTGAGCACTTTTTAAATCTTTTTGTTCGTGTTGGCTTCAGGATCATGCTTCACCTAGGAAACTGACGTTGAGGCAAACCACAAGGTCACTTTACGTGTACTTCTTCTATCTAGAGCAGCTACTAAATGGTCCCTGTGCTGAGACTGTTTTAAGTACAGTGAACCTCCTCTTTTCTAAACTGATACCAGGGGTGTTCGTGCCAAGTATTAATTCTAACAAAGTGCTCTTCCAAACATCTGTGGTTATGTAGACACATTAAACCTAAACGTAACCCGTTTAACCAGCCTTAGTTCAGCCCTGTGGTCACTTCTGTCCCAGATGATTCACATTTATGGTCCATGTGGTGAGAATCATGTGCACATACTAAGTAATTGCTCTCCTTCTCCCTGCCGTGCGTCTGCCTCTTACACACACACACACACAAACACACACACACACACACTCGTTCTGAACTGCTCATATAAGGAGTTGAACATCTCTCAGTGGGAATTATGACCATATTTAGAGCTGCCTGTCGACTTGTTTGTCTTGGCCAAAGGCCTCTCTAACAAGTGGTCTCTCTCCCTGAAAGCCTCGCCAGATCCGATACATAAACTTACAACACTGTTGGACAACAGCACAAACCAAGTGTCCCGAACATGGCCACTGGCTGCCTAACGCTCACCCAGTCACCCAGTAACTCGGTCTCGCAGTGCGCAATCCAGTCCAGATGTGCCTGGCTACATCTAGCCTTTCCTTTTTAGTGATGTTTTAAATGCATAAGTTCCCAAGATGTGGAGTGAACCATGTGAAAAAAGAAAAAAAGGTCCCGAGGGAGGGAAATGGGCAGTTGAGGAAAAAGGCCTGACTATTTTCTTTGGACTCTGTGGGGCTATTTCAAAAAGCCACAGAGTTCCGGGCTATTTCAGGGCCTTTCCAACACAGGGCACAGCTATTCCTGAACACAGGGCTTCTCAAAATGTCCTGAGAAAGAGAAAAAAGCTTCTTTAACAGCAGGAAAAGACAGAGCGAGACGTGCTCTGTGATGCTGCTCCCAGTCCTCTTCAAAACAGCAGACAACTCTGTAGAGCATTATCCCTGACTCATTAATTATAAAGAACGAGGCTGCGGATCTCTTTAAATCTAATTTACGACGACTTTATTGAATTTGCAGACCACGCATGATACATTGGTGGCGGGCAGGCAGATGCAAAGCTGTGGGGGAGTTCTTGTGCTACCTGTGTGAGTATGTCCTGTTTGTTATGGCAAAACTAAAAGAGATGGTGACAACATCAAGAGGAGGCATCAGTCTTAGATTCAGAGCAGAATAGATAATAAGGTGTCACATGAGAAAACCCTCTCTCTGTGTTTGATCAGCGTCAGAGACCTGACTTAGGATGTAAGACAGCTACTTTTACGCATTTGCCAACTTTTCCCATTGTAAAGCAATAAAATTCCCTATCCCAAACAGCCTCATTAATACTTTTATGAAAAGGGAAAGTGCTCTATGATGACTGCCAGGATGTGCAGGGATCATATTTCCTCTGTTTGGGCACACCACCCCTTCCCACAGATCCCCTCAAGATAACCCAACATGTAGAAAAACGAAGAACCGCGCAACCACTCACCCAAATCCTCCATGATGTGATTTCAGCCGAGCCTCTTCCTTTGTGCGCGGATCAACGCGGACGCGCACAGCATTAATAAGTGGTGATGGGCGCGTATCAAAGCCGGTAAGAGAGGCAGCCTCGGAGCTATTGTCTGCGTCAGTCCTGAATAACTTCTTGGACACCGTTATCCGCCGAGACAGCAGGAGGAGGAGGAGGAGGAGGAGGAGGAGGAGGAAGAGGAGGGCGTCCCGTTTCTTTTTCCTACACCACTCTTCCTGTAATGCCCACCAGGAGCTCAGATCGGGGAAGGCGTAGTTAAATAAATGCGGTTACAAACCCCGGACTCAAGACGTCACCCTGGACATTCCTCGTCCATATTTGGCCGAGAAAATGAAGCATTCAGCGCAAAGCTGCTGAAGCTGCTCCTGCTGCAACTCTTCTGCAGAATGAAATATTGAGACATTCATTTACTGGTCTTTACAGGAAATAACTCGGGGATATGGCCGAGTCCACACCCCTTTTAGAAGAAGCTGATGATGAAGAGAAAACATTTGGATTTGATCGTCAAACTCCAGTCTAGGAAGATGTTTCCTCATAAATAACCCACATTCTTACCCTGCACGAGCATAAAGAACAGGAGAGGACAATAGAAAATATTCATCTACACCCACGAGCTTTTCAAGAAGCTTGAAAAAAGTAATAATTATACATTTCTATAGATAATTAAAAAGAGTAGATTATCAAATATGAGTATTAATAAATAGATTAGGTGGTGTTAATATGTGCTGATGGTTTTATTCACTCTGTTGCTTAAATAAAAGGCAAGTTTACATTTTTCAAGTATATCTACAATCCTCACATTTCCAAACTGTTTGCAGTATTATTTGCTAATACTGGCTGTTAATAGATCCCCTGTGAAGTGATTTCACCTAAACCTTTGCTGTTCACACACAATAAGAGGGCTAGATAGAAAATTAATTTAAAAATTAATTAATAGGTACTTATGTGCAAGCATTGTCCCATGAAGGAGTTGCATGAACTTTTTTGGGGGAGGGAGGCTTTTGGTTAAGGCTCTGTTCATTTGCATTTGTGCATGCTGAAGTACTTCAAGTAATAAAAACAAATAAATCACTGTCATGCTTACTGTCACGGCCTAATAGAACTGAGTGATTACCCTAAAAATTCACAGGTAATCGTTACCAAAAAGCAGCTTCCTGACAAACATTAAACCTGGGCTTTTGGGGCCCCTGGAGATCCAGATCCTATTTTTGCCTTTTTGTACCTAATTTGATAATCCAACCTTATTCAGCTATATCAGACAGTTAAGAACTGTTGAATTTAAAAAACTTAAATGTTTAACATAATGGTGTACAGTCAAAACAACATGGTCCTCAGTAGACCTATGTCACTGACTCAGTAAATAATAAAGTTATCAGTGTGTTAATTTTCAGTTACACCTGTGCTTCTTTGTTGAAGGGCCTGTGATAGCTTAAGCCCAACAATAACCTCCTAACCCATTAAATTTGGTTCATTTACTTCATTAAATAAAAAATGTGCTTCAAATAAAAACCAGTCAGCAGTGTAAAAAAGGAAAACAGGAAAAAAATTTTAATTAAGCAAGCTCACAGTTACAGGCTGTTTGTGTGATTAGGGGATGGTGCCACATTTATGTTGGTGACATGACGTATGCATCTTCAAAATTTAGGAGTTAACACAAGAAAATGCTCCTCTTGTGTCGTTTACTGTATGTCACAGACAAAACGTCCTCCGACCAAAATTCCAAGAGGTGTCCAAGAGGTACGTGCCTTCGGCCTCAGTGCATGAAACATACAACAAATAACTAACAAGAAAAACATACTGAAAAACAAAATGACAAAAAAACAAAGGAGACGAAGAAGAACCAACATAATTATCATAAAGACGTTATTTCCCGGTATGAAGTCAGATCCAAAATGTACAACAAAACTGGGAGAATCAGATCAAGGAAACTTATCTGTTGGTGTGAAAATAAAGCCTTTGTCTTTAATTTGTTCATGCAGTTTGTCGATTCAGACACTTGACTCCGTACCCATGCATTTTTCTTCTAGAGCACTGTGACACACAACTATGCCTTAACCTTTTGCAAAATATTAATGATAATACTTACAATAACACACATACACACAATCACACTTTTCAAACCAACTTCTTCACTCAAAAGATTTCAGCCAGATGGCGCTTGAGAGCAAAGTGAAGGAGGAGAACCGCATGTAATGTGGAAATCACTAGTAGTTTAAAAAAAAAAAAAAAAAGTGAAGCAAACTGTGAGGATGCTGGGATGATAGCATGAAGGTAACATGGATAGGCTTGGTTACCTATAATGTTCCCATCCATCAACTGAAATTATATTACATATCCTCCACCCCACTACTGCAGTTAATCCACACACATCCACTTCCATCCTTCTTTCCTTTCCTCTCTCCACTATCACTGCACCGCCTGTTCGTTGGCAGTGCTACCAGAGTCCTGGGGCTTCATCACATCAGGTAGTTCTGGGGGGCTAGAGAAGGCCTCGATGTGCAGCTGCTCAAACATTTCATCTAGAGGGCAGATGAGACAAGGAAACATTACATCCATCATGACAGCAGAGTTGCACATGGTAACATCGGTCAGGTCACAAAGTTGCTGCTGTGAACAATTACTATGACGAGTGATTAAAATCTAATTTTACACTGAAATGACTACACCACATTCAGTCAGTCATGTCATGTCCTAACTGTGGCATGGTCAGCTGACTGCAACATCAGAACAAACTATTATACTCTTTAAGAATAACTATACAAATATGTATTTGCTACATTTAGAATGTGACAGGGAACAATAACAGTTATCTATGGCCTAAGATCACATTCAAAATTTATGACGCAATTTACAAATACACTTTATCCCAACCGTTATCTTACTAGTCATCATCGCTGTTATTACTTGTCATTGCATCATTGCACTGCATATTCCTCGTTACTGTGCATGTAATTTTATCCATCTTTAGATTTTCTTTATCCCTACTGACAGATGTTGCAATGCAGTTTCCCTCATGCATTAATTACGTATTTGAATCTTGAAGTATTGTCATAAATCTTAGGTTATACTAAGATGCACCATCAAAGTCAGTCACTCATGTTGCAGACTAGAAACAGTTAAAAACATTCTGTGAAATGTAAGAAAAAGAATGAATAAAGTAAACAAGGCAAACTAACAGACCACAACACAGACATGGTATCCATCCATCATGCAAATTATTACTGACATTCGGCTATTTAACTATTTAAATTCCCCACCATTAGCCATATATTACTGAAAATAAGCAGAAAGGCAGGTTGTACTTTTCACAGTATTAGAATGAGGAAAAAATACAACACAACCTGCTTGTTAATATACAAATAAAAAACAGAACATACCATTTATACGGAAAGCCAGGCCAACTGTAGCTGGGGCTTGAGGTCTGGCAGTCTGGTTGGTGAATCCGCAGTCTCCCAGTGTTTTGCTGTCCTCTAGCAACTGATCATCCTGTTAAAAGTTGAAAATGTCATTAAATCCCCTAATGGCCTTGAGGTATGGTGTTGAACTATGTTTTAATGGATTCAGAAACTGTGTCATACATTTACAGGAAACATTTCACTCACCCATCTGAAACACAACATGGCACCATTGTCAGTAAGAATGCTATGGTTAATTGCATGTATGTAAACTAAGCAAAAATGTATAATTAATCTTTTTGATGCTGTAACGATGTCAGTCATTTGACAGGACTGAGTCTGGTGATATTCCTCCCACTGCTATATACTAACTTTGTAAAGGCGTTGGTCTTCAGGTGGTCTTTTAAGAATTCCTTCAACAATCCGCTTCAGCTCATAGACAGTGGTGGACTCCTTGGCATCTGTGAAGATTGTAGTCTTATGACGCCGGATCATTAAGAACACGTCCTGAAAAAAGGGGGGTACAGAATTGTATGTTAAAAAAAAACTGTCAAACACAACTTGACTTGTTGATTACACTTTTAGGTGAGGGCTTTATATTGGTTCTACAAACATGTTGGTCTCAATTTGAATTGGGCTTAAACTAGTTAATTGATTCTTACAATAAGGTCAACTGGCATAAGCCCTTAATATGACAAAACATTTCAGCACGCCAAGTAACGTTAAGTCGTTATCAAGTGTCCATCTGGCCACTGTACTAATCTGCATATAGACTATACGTGTATTGTTAACGATATTTAGTTATTTAGCTGGTTGTTTTGTCAGTGTGTCAGACAAGTTTTTACATACAGAAACCCTACTAACAACTAACTGATTTATAATCCAGCTACGAACAGTGAGCACTTGACGGAACGCTAACGTTAACTCTGAGCTAGCTATCGCGAAAATAGCCAACACGAAACAGCATTGAGATTTCTGAGAGACAAAATTAGCACTGACAGTTAACTAGTCGTCGTAGGTATGACAGTGGCAGTAAACATTCAGTTGATCTGACAACCCTAACTGGGTTAGCTAAATGTCGTTACATCATCTCCACGCTAGTGTAAGTTACTTCGCTACAACCTCTTGTTATAAATGGGAAAGCGAAGCTAACATAGCAAACTTAGCGTTAGCTAGCTAGGGAATACAAAACTGAAATACACATTTCAGCAACCCACTGTAACGTTTGTTGTCACTGCGTCAATGTTTTAACAAAGCGTTAAACGCAAATTCGGTGTTTTTACCCAGGAAGTCATCTAAAAAAATCGGTAATAACAATAAAGTTACCATTTCAAGTGGTCAGCTAGCTAGCCAGTTGCGCCAGCTCTGTGTTGTGTAGCAGAACCCAGACTGCACCGCTTGCGGATATTGCGCAATCGAGATACGTAGTCGGTATTCTCGGACGTCAGTTACGCAGCGCTGCGTGTGATTTTCAGAATTTGGCGCGATCGATGTTGTCCACAGGGTGTAGTCGCAGTTTGAGATGAAGACAGCGACTGTCTCACTGTTTTGAAGACTATCTGTCCTCAGTATTGGATTATGGTCTGTGCGGTAATGTTACAACATCTTTCTTTACCCAACGCTGAACTGTCAGTTACAGGACGTTATGACTGTATGTTAGCTAGCTAGCTGACTTAACTTAGCTGTCTTGTTATTTTGTTGATGACGTTAACGTTAGCCACATTTGTTTGTGTGACATTTGTCAGTGCTAAGAATTCATAATACTATCTAGTAAAGCTAACTCTGATTAGCCAAAGTTAATCTACCAGAGTGATTGAAATCCACTTTATAGTTTAGGAATGACGTTGTGAACTGAGAATTGTTTACTCGGTTAACCTAGCTAACGTTACGTCCCGTTTAGCAGGTTTGTTTTACCTGTTAACGCCCCTAACTAGCTAACTTGTGTGCAAGTTCATTCTACACATGATCGGGTCAGTAAGTATGCTGACATCAGACAATTAGCCAACAACCTGTCAAATAGGATGTTCAGGAAATCAAATCAAATTCGATATAGTATACTGCATATTACAGGCATGTTACAGGCAACATGTAAGTATTATGTAACGCCATTTGCTTTTGCTCTGTAATTTTATAACTGCAAAAGTATGTGCATCAGTTGAAAAAGTATATTGAATGGGCCTTATCTTTGTATAGACAGCCTTTGTATATTTATATTAACTGTCAACCAATGCTGCTATTTCTTAAAATCTTTCTTTTCAATCTTACAGCTCACTATCTTCGAAGAAGAACTGACAAAATTCCTACACAATGTCAGTGGCAATAGAAAGCACCGTCTCCAGGATGTCTCTCCCTCTCCCAACCCACTTCTCTCATGCGGAGCAGTCTTTCTCCCTGAAAAAGCGTCGTCACCCTTTTTCCTCATCATCAACATCCAACTCCTCCTACTCTTCTCCTGCCCGGCTGTCACATTCCCTTCCCCCTCTTCCACCATCCAAAGGGTGTCCACCTCTGAGCAGGATGTTTCACCAGCATCCATCCCCCTGGACACCCCTGTCTCATTCCCTTAGGAAGTCCACTCCTCCAAATTCTGTATATGATCCTAGCAAACATCAGTCCTATTTCAATCAGTGCTTCATTAATTTGGGCATACTGGGTAGAGGATCTTTTGGGGAGGTCTTCAAGGTGAGCAAGAAAACAATATGTATTTTATGTGTTGCTATGTATTTACATTATGTAAGTTGGAAATTCAACATTGTACATAATAACATTAAGATGAGAACATATCTGATATAAAGATCAGAAGTTTAAAGTCAAATAACAGACTGCTAATTGGCTCTTCCCCTTCTTTTATTTCTGGCAAAAATACTACCAAACATTGGATTAGATTGAAAGAGAGTAAACATTATTTACATAAAACATCCGTGCTATGGTTTTGTAATGAAGCTCATGATACAAATTTTGAAATCCCAAAACAAAGGACATAACCTTAAGTTTTCATTTTTACAGGTACAAAGCAAAGAAGATGGCCGTCAGTATGCAGTAAAGCGTTCTGCTCATCGCTTCAGGGGTACCAGTGAGAGGAACCGGTGTGTGAAGGAGGCCCGGAACCATGAGCGCCTGTGTCCTCACCCTCACATACTGAAGTTTGTGGCAGCCTGGGAGGAGTGTGGTCGACTTTACATTCAGACAGAGCTGTGTAGCACCAGCTTGCTTCTCCACGCTGAGAACCAGCCCCCTGGCCCAGGTCTGTCTGAAAAGTGCAAAAGTGGATAAGCTGGCATTAGCTTTTGATTCACTTAATGTAGTGTGCTCACACCTGTCAAATTCCAGACAGTACAGATGTGACTTACTTTTTAAACTTCCCATTCCAGATGAGCTCGCAGCATGGGCCTACCTGTGTGACCTCCTCTCAGCGCTGCAACACTTGCATTCTCATGGTTTTGTACATCTGGATCTCAAGCCTGCCAATGTCCTTATCACTGACTCTGGCTGTCTGAAACTGGCTGACTTTGGGCTGCTGCTTGAGCTCAAACAGAACAAAACAGAGCTTCTAGAGGGGAAAGGGAAAGATGATGCTCAGGAGGGAGATCCCAGATATATGGCTCCTGAACTGCTTCGTGGGGAGTATGGACCTGCTGCAGATGTTTTCAGGTATAAATAAAATGAAAAAAGGAAAAGAAAAATCTTATATATGTAACTGATTAATCTGATTAGAATGAGTGCCTTGTCCTATGATTTCAGTTTGGGTGTTACTATTCTGGAGCTTGCCTGTAATATTGAGGTTCCTAATGGTGGAGAAGGGTGGCAACAGCTCAGACAAGGCTGTCTCCCTTCAGAGGTTACTAGTGGTATGCCGCACTTTTTAAGTCCTCATAAATAGTCTACCTTTCTAAATTCAAAGGACTTATGTTTTTAATATCTCCACCTGTTATCCAGGTCTCTCGACTGAGTTGCAGACTGTACTGCGGATGATGCTCACCCCAGACCCCTCTAAGAGGCCGACAGTCTCTGAGCTTCTTGCCCTCCCTTGTGTTCGTAAACACAGGTTGAAAAGGCGCATCTATCTTATGGCTGCAGAGACAGTGTTAACACTGACCTCTCTGTGTCAGGTAATGTGTCAAACTATTGTGAAAATCAATATTTGATTTTGTTTAAATAATTTTAATGTATGCAAAGAGTGACTTTAGCATGTTATCAGATCAGCTGCTTTTGCCAAGTCAGAGGTGGGCATTAAGTATAATAGGAATGTAAATGAAAATGAATAAGCACATCTAATGCATAAAGGTATCATGCTTCTTATCAGTAAATGTTACATTTTCTTATTTATCTGTTTGTTTGTTTTTCTTTCTCAAAGTTGGTGGTGTGCTTCGGTTGTAAACTTCTCTCCTCCCTCCACTTGTCCTTTCTCTCTCGTTGGACTGAGGCCGTGCCCTGCACTCCTCCCAGAGACAGTTGGGACAGGGATCTCACCCTGCCCCTCAGTGCCATGCACGCTGAGTCGGGGAGCCCAGAGGATGATGCAGTGTTTCTGTTGGCTCCCACAGGCCCAGAGCTTTCCCCAACCTTCTCACACAGGTGGAGAATCATTGTGTCAATAGGATGTTTTTGACATCCTTGCTTGTTATTGTCTGTTTCCATTTTCCTGCTTAATCTTTTTACATTTCTACTATTTCATAGGATCAAATCCAGACTGTCTATGGAAAGCACATCCACTCCTCTCCCACGGTCACCGACACACAATCGCCAAAGTCCTGCCAGCACACCCACTAGGCTCAATTTTGGATGACTGGCACTCCTATGACTTGGCTCAAACCCCATCCAGCATCCACTCAAATGGGTCCTGCCACACACTGACCCCCAATGCCAGCCCCATACATGCACACCACTATACAGGTGACATGAAAGAAAACTCTAGTTGTCATGCTTCATCTTGCAAGTCCTCACAACGACGGGATCGCAACTGGGTCCTGACAGAGGAAGTGTTACCCCGACCCAACTTTGAACCAAAGAACCTGCTCAGCCTGTTTGAGGAAACAACTTTAGAGGGATAGCCATGAGTACAAAACTGCCACTTTTACATTCAGGAACACAGTTTTTCACTTTAAAAAAACTTGAAAAAAAAAAAGACCTAATGAACGAATGTATGTAGCAAGTTCACTACTTAATGTGTATGAACTGTTTACTGCCATTGTCCAACAGTCCTACAACACTTATTTTATTGTGTATTTGAAAAAAGATAAATGGGGAAATGGGTTGAACATGTAAAAATACCTTAATGCACTTTTTTATGTTTGTGTAAACACAATCTGTTGTCGTGGTTTATTGTTAAATAAGTCATTGCCTTTGTGTATTCTTGAGTCATGTACCTTAAGAGTTACAAAAGAAAATAAAGTGAGGGGGAAACAAGGACTCTGTTTGTCTACTATAAGGAACTTTCAAAATCTAAAGATGTCTGACAACTTTACTTGGGAGTGTTCATGGCAGTAAAATCTACAGTTTTCCCCATCAAGTATTCGTGTTTATTTTAATGGATTAGTTTGGATCAGGTGGTTTTCAGCTGTGTTTGTGTATTTTCCACTAGATGGCAGAAACGCACTTCACCCTGGACACCACCCCCCTAAAAAGATCCAGGAAGGGGATGATGTTTGGGAACGTTTCGACCACACAAAACCATAGTCTGTCGGTATATATATATATATTTGCCCAACGGTATCCGGACCTCTTCGACGTCTGCTGGATGTAACAGCTGTACTCACATACGCGGACCACATCCTGTGTTTGGATTCTGCGTCGTCTGCAGAACAAGCATCGTAAACAATGAGCGGTGTCATCGGGATCACTGTTAGATAATCTGGGAATGAGAAAGGATCGCAGCAGTATTTCATTAGGAGCTACAGAAGGTATGCTGCTCTTTTCTTTTCCGTTGGAAAGTGTCAATCAATGTGATATGCAAGTCATTTTGTTCTGATTAGATAGACTAGAACAAATCAAACCATAATATTGTGACAATGCATGTTGCTTTTGCAAAGGAAAATATGTGACAGCTTGGCTCCATTTTCTTCTTCTCAGTCAAAGATGTCCAAAATTGAGCGTCTCAGCGCCCGAGTGGAGAAGCTGCTGTCCAAAGCTGTGCGGGAGGTTCTGGAGGTGGTGAAGGAGACGGTGTCAGAGTATCAGGAGAAAACTGCCAGAACCCAGAGAGAGAACCAGAGTCTGAAGAGGAGGCTGAAGGAGCTCCAGGAAAAGATTACTCTGGAGAGCAATGGTAAGACATAACTATTGACTTGTGTCCAGAAATACTGGGACTAATTGATTAAGATATTATTATTATTTAAATTGTCTCTTTGTGGCTCATTGCCTTTGTTTTCTTTCAGAAGTTGGTCCACAAAACTCAGCGACCACACAGCAGACCAAGGTTGAACAGAGAGAGAAAGCAGAGCTGGAACAGGACATCGAACTGGTCCCGTCAGATAAGGGCGCTGAATTAATTGGTCTCCGAGATTCATTTGAGGACAGTGACTGTGAAGCACCCATCGCATCATTGCCCACGACTTGTCTCTCCCCGAGCGCAACGATAGATCATTTAGGCGATAGCCTACACAGCACAAGAACTCTTAAAACTGAGAGATGCTCAGCCCCACTTTCAAATTCTCTAGACCCCATTATTGCAGTTAAAATCAGTGAAAATAATTCAGATTTACACTTTACATCAAATAACATGAAAGCAGAGCCTACATCAGATGAAGACGTCATGCATAGCACAAATTATTTTTATGACAATACTGCAACAAGCTCTACATCCTTAAGCAGACTAAACCTAGAGTCTCCTCGAGCCAATTCAGGAATATACAAGGAGTCGGGAATTGTCTTTAGTCTGGACAAAAATGGCCTAGAAGAGCCTCTAACCCAAAGTTACAATAATGCAAACAGTGCCGGTGCTGGAGAACAACAAACTAACACCAAAGCATGTGGTTCAGGGTCGAGAACTTTCCAGAAAAACGTCAGAAAACACTACTGCTGCTCGCTGTGTGGTCGCACCTTCAGGCACGCAGGCGACTACAAGAAACACAACAGGGTGCACACGGGGGAGAAGCCATACTGCTGCTTGGTGTGCGGGAAGCGCTTCAGTCAGTCGGGCTACCTCACAGTGCATCTGCGCTACCACACAGGAGAGAAGCCGTTCGGCTGCAGCCATTGTGGGAAAAGTTTTAGTCACTCGAGTAACATGAAGAAGCACCAGCAAACTCATCTGTGAGGATCCAGATTTCCTCTTTTCATATGGTGTTTTTGGTATTTAAGGCATGGACGCTGAGGAGGCTGCCCATTTATCTTTTTGGAGGGTATTTTTAATGTATTTCAGTTCTGCTATTCAGGCAGGAGACAGATTTGTTTTTATCTACAGTGGTTATTATGGTTGTCACTAATTTGCCTCATGGGGGGGTTTACCATCTGTATTGCATATTCTTCTGCCCATAGATACTTGGATTGTGTAAGAAAATTCCCCAAAATGTAACATGATTAAATGTGCCTTCTTTTATCAAATAGAAAACCTAATGTGGAACACATCTTATTTAGAGATTCGTGTTACTGTAGCCTGGATTATTTTTTCCAAATCAAATAAATGTATTGTGTAACCAGTGGCACCCCGTATGCTACACATGGTAAATTGTTCTATACTAATAACACTTACTTTTTTTTTTCGAGTTTGTATTCATTGTGAGTGTTGCTTTTTGAACAACCATATCAGCATGGGTGGTGTATAAATCATAGTCTCTGTCTATTTAATAGACAAAGACTATGACAATCTAACAATATCATAGAAAAAACAATGCAGGTCCATCTTGGGAGAAGAGAGCTGAACCAACCTCAAAAGGTAGTTTTTTGTGCCTGTCTAGGTGTCTGTTGTCTGTCTTTGATAAGGTTGCACACTTGTTCCTGCTCCTAGTTTTACAGTATTAGTTTAAACATTTAACTTGTTGAAATGTAGGCTACAGTACTGCAGCACTTCATTACATCACTACACAGAAGGAAGGATTTTCATAAGTTTCCAGTAACTCCTCTCTTTACCAACCACATGTGATGCAATCTCTTCAGCAGATGAGTTATTTCCTTATTCACTCATTTGCCAGACACTTTATCCAAAGGCAAACATAGGGTTAGCCTGAGGAGGTCCTGTCCAAGTACCCCTAACGGAGGTAGACCACAGCTAGGATTTAAACCCCAGTCTCCCACATATAGGACAGTGATCTTACCACTACACTATTCAGCTGCCACGCTGACTGAAGTTGATGGACAGACTGCAACAAGATAGTACAGTAGATTGAGGTAAGTGAAATTCTCAAAAATAAGCATTTTGAAGGTGATATTAAATATTAAATTTTATGTTGTGCTTATTAAGTATTTCTTTTTCAGAATTTCTGGAGACAAAGTCATAATGCAGAGTGTCAGGTGTGTGGCTGTTGGAGACCCTGATATAGGAAAGACTAACCTACTCTTTACCTACACCAAAAAAGTATATCCTAAGGAATTCATACCATCTATCTATGATACATACAGTACCCAGGTCAGTGTAGACAACCACACTGTCAACCTTGAGCTTATAGACAACTCTGGTAGTGAGGACTATGACAGATTACGCCCCTTCTGCTATAACAGAGTCAATGTTATCATCATCTGCTTTTCCATTGCAAACCCAACATCCTATGACAATGTGAAGAACAAGTGGCTTCCAGAGGCTAAGCAGCATTGCCCCAATGTGCCTATTCTCCTTGTGGGAACTAAGACTGATCTTCGTGATGATCGGCAGGTCCTGGAGAAACTGAAGGATCAGAATCAGGTCACAGTCACAAAGCAACAGGGAGAAATAATGGCAAAGGAAATAAAAGCTCTTAAATATCTGGAGTGTGCTGCAATCAAGCAGGATGGACTGGATGAGCTGTTTGATGAGGTGGTGAGTGTCTTTCTTAGGCATTCAGATAAAAAAACATGTGTACTGCATTAAGTTAAGGTTGCATGTATTTTGTTGTGATATAATTTAGTTCAGATTGAATTTAATGGGTTTTGTTTTAATATGTAAAGCAACAAATATAAAAATAAATAACTAAATGTTAATACATGCTGTCCGTCCAAAAGAAAAGAAAAAGACAATGAATATTTAGTGAAATATAAAGACAAAGTCAAAATAATTCATAAACACATTCAAAAAGGAGAGGAAGCGTTAACTTATCTGATCTCACCCCTTCTTCCTAAGGCATTAGCAGCTAATAAATAAGTCAGTTTACATGTACACTCACATGCAATATATACATATAAACACCTATACAATAAATAATTTTTTTTGCCTTAAACAATATTTGTGCTGTATGAAATTCTACTCAATATGTAAACTTGAGACATTTTGACTGAATGAATAATGTGTTGGTGTGATGCAGAAATCCAGCTATTTTGCTTTTCTTGTTGTTTATGTGTGTGAATATAAAGGTGTATGCAAATGCCAGATCGTGTATGCACTTCATTTGGGCATTTTTTTACTGTATAGACGTTTAATATTAAAAATAACGTTGTTTACACTGTTGTGGGTATTTTTAAAGGAACAATATGTAGCACTGACACTGAGCGATTCAATGCAGTCTGGATGGAGGTCCCCTGGAATTTGTGAGATATGCAGTGAGACTGCATCTCTTCAGTGAGATGCAGTCACTGAAGTATAAGAAGTAGAGCAGAGACAAGAACACACAGCCCTATAGAGATCCAGTACTGAGGAACAGGGGATTAGAGATATTTTCTTACTCTGACATATTAGTTTAGAACAAGAAGTCATGCATCCATGGGAAGAGTTGGAGAGGATGTTCAGGTGCCTCAGTTTTATCAAAAGAGAAAGCCTAAGGTGGAACACAGGTACAGTAAATCTAAAGATTTCTACTGTTGCTTCCTTGACGTTATTTTTTGTCTTGTTTAGAGATTTGTTTACTGTGTAACTGTATCCTAAAGTATCTTTTTAAAATCAAATAAATGTATTTAAAATATGTGGTAAATTGTTTGGGGACAGCCAAAAACAATATAATCAAGAAATAATAAAGGGTACATTTTGGAAGACAAGGGCTGAACCAACCTCAAACATTTTTTGTGCCTGTCTAGGTATGTGTTGTAGAACAATTAGCGGAGGTAGCACACATGTTCCTGCTCTTGTGCTCACCTAGTTGTACATGTACAATATTAGTTTTAGCATTTATCTTGTTGAATCAATGCATTATCTCTGAATTGGCAGCTACACACACGATCGGCAAGTATTCCTACAAGCTCCATTCTGTTTGCCTATTATTTAGTTCATATGCTTTTCTAGTTGTGCATATACAGTATAATGGTGTCTGCAAATACTGTGCACTGCAATACTTTAGTGAAAAAATTATCTTTTTTTTTGCATTATTGCTGATTATTTATTTAGGTTAATGTAAATGTGGGATGAATTAAGATTTATGTTATCTTATTTATGCAAGTATCTTTCTTTCTTTTAAAGAATTATTTATACTTAAACTTAAAATGCAAATAAACCACAGACTTCATATAGAGTCTATTAAATAGAGATACAATAAACTTAAACTTTTATTTTGAAGAATATTATACAGCGGATGTGAGTCAGTTCCTCTTCCGGGTTTTGTGGGTTATAGTATTGCGTTCTTATATGTGCTTTTTCATGTTGTTTCCAGTCTTTTAATTTTGTTTTTGACGAATTGGGCAGAGTCAAATCGAATAAAAAGTAAACGCCATACTGACACGATAACAGCATGGTGGGTTTGTTGGACCTCTGAGATGTTAAAAAGGAAAACGTACACTGAGTTAGCTAATGTAGCTAACGTTAACTACCCACGCTATCGTAACAACTAACGTAAACGCTGAAACTCAGTCGCCAACATCTTCACCAGTGTGCAGGTACTGTATTTTAAAACGTGTGGTTTAACTCATTAACCTGTGTGAACTTAAACACGTACTGTTCACTGGATATGTAATTTGGGAACCATTTCAACGCTATTTTTTAAATAATCTGATGATATTATGACTTCAAATGCAGCTCAGATTGTGTGCCTAACAACCCAAACATTTCTTATTAATTATAGTCTAATGACAGATGTATACGTACTGTTAATTTTCAAGAGACTTCTGCATTGACTAGCTGAATGGTCAGTCCACAACCTTTCTTCTTCTTTCTCATCCCAAGTATTGTGTGATTTCAGGATGTCTAAACTTGAACGTTTGAATACTCGTGTAGCAAAGCTACTGACTGAAGCAGTGCATGAGGTCCTGGACATGGTGAAGGAGACCGTGTCAGAGTACCAGGAGAAAACGGCTAGAACATTGAGAGAGAACGAAAGTTTGAAGAGACGACTGCAGGAGCTCCAGGACAAGATGACAAGAGAGAGCACAAGTGGGTACAAGTGTGATTACCTTGGGGTATCTAACAAATGAACAACAACAATTGCACAAAGTTGACATGTAATTATAAAAAAATTCATTTACATTTTTATTTATGGATTTTTAAAAGAAAAGTAAACTTGCATCTTACTTTTGCAGCTGATCTCCTGGCAAATCGTCTGCTTCTTGAAGAAAAAGAAGGCACAGACAATCATGAGATGGCAGACACCACTTTCACAGAGCAAATCCCAATAAGCATTCACAAACCTGACCGTGATGTGAAGCAGGAATCCAAACAGCAGGAGAAGAACAATACTGAATCACAGCCTGAATGCGAGCCATCACTAACATCAACAGAACATTACAAAGCACAACCTGAGGAGCTGATCCATATTAATGAGGAGGAAATGACTCTCCAAACATCACACAGCACAAACTTGAATGCTACTACCATCGCATCCAATAATACATGCCCTTTTCAATCTGGCACCTCATCAGGAGTAAACCTGACTGTTATTAAGAGAGAACTAGAGTCAACAGACTGTGCAACACCAGAACCACCATCTCTACAAGAACATTACAGTGAATGTGTGGATTTAAGCTGCAACTCTTCTCATAACGACACTGCTGAAACCCTCAGACAACAAGGTGCCACTGAAACTTATGGACTTGTCCTGGCCCATGCAAACTCAATCCCACAGAGGAGGCATGGGATTGCAAAAACCAACAGAGTTTCTTTTGATTTGAGGAAAATCAGGAGGGAGCATTTCAGGGGGAATGACTCCCACATGTGTGTTGTGTGTGGAAAGACGTTCAGCAGGGTCGGGAACTTAAGAATCCACCAGCGCTGTCATACAGGAGAGAAGCCATATGGCTGCATACAGTGTGGGAGGTGTTTCAGTCAGGCAGGAGACCTAAAAAAACACAAGAGGGTCCACACAGGTGAGAAACCATATTACTGCAGCCAGTGTGGGAAGAGCTTCAGTCGAGGGGAGAATCTCAAACGACACAAAAAGATCCACATTGGTGAGACTTTACAGTTGCAGCGAGCATGGATGGAGCAGCAGTAACAATTTCCATTCAAGACTCTGTAACTCTCGGCACATTTAGTTTGTGCCGTATCTGTGAATGATAATTTTGGACTGTTCCCTTAGTTTGAAAAATAGCTAAAGGATTTTGAAATATTAGGATGCACAATACATAAAAAGGTTTGAGTCTCATTTCTTTTTAGGTGCTCTTATGGTTTACAGCCAGTTGTATGCAGTTGTTTAAGTGCAGAAATCAGTCTTTCTAAAAGACCATTTTAACAGCAGACATTTGGTTTGTCCTAGCATAAAAAGCACACATGTACATTTTATTTAAGTGAATTGGTTTCTGTATCAGTATTTCTGGATTCTGTGCAGACTCTTCTGCTCCACCTATCTGCCTGCTCAGCCTGAGTAGAGATCTAATCAACCATAGTAGATAAAGATAAGTAAGAGTGTACAAGAATTTTAACATAGGCAAGATTGCAGAATTGCAAAAAGTCTTAGAAATGCATAAATTTATATTTAAATGTATAACATCATGTGTAATGTATTAAATAGGAAAAAGAAGCAGTAATACTTTGGCATATGTTTATCTTGTTCACAAAAATTTGTATTGATTTTGGACTAAACAGATGGAAATCTTGCAATTTAAAACATCCAATGTGACAATGTGTTACATACTGTAACACCTGTTTGTGGTTATATGCACATTTTACATTATTTTAAATATGTGACTGGTAGATTGACTATTGATACTTTTTAAAAACCTCAATAGCACAATTCTCTATTAAATTGCCTTGCTATATGCCAGGTGTATTTATTATAGATCTATTTTAAAATATAAATTGAGTTTGCACATCAAAAGCAATAAATGAGTAGATTACACCTAGAAATGACTCAGTGAGTTTTAAACAAACTCGCAATAGACTTTTTAACATCACTATAAGGCTTGCGCTGTCTCATGGCTTCATTAAAAACAATCACCATACACTCCCTGCGAATTAATTCTGTTTTTACTTCATTTGGGTTGACTCGTACAGCTAAATTATTTAAGAAAACATGCAAACATTACATGTTTTTAGTGGAGATTGCACAGAGGAACCAACACACAGCCAAAAACTGCATGTCATCAGCATTTTACTAAAATAGCTGTTCACGCTGTTGCATTTGACAAACCACAGGCCACTGAGTAAGTAGCATTTCAAACAGTAAAGCTTGAGGAGACACCAGTCACGTATATGATGGAGTAACCTTGAAGGGGCAGAGATCAGCTGCTGGACTCTGTTGATCACTGCCAGCTACGCATCTTTGGTCCACTGTGCACTTATCCTTTCAAGTACCCAAGAAGAAATGCACGCAACAGTGCACATAGCAGCATTACTATACGGCCAGTATATAGGATTTATGTTTACTATGTTACAGTGCATCAAATGTCAATGTTTATGTTTGACATTGTACATTGTTTTAAAATAAAGATGTAAAAGGCTGTTATAGTAATATTTGTCCCCAGGATGCCAGTTTACATAACTTTATTTACAAGGTGAGCACAATATAAAGAGCTGACCCGTTTCAAGACACAACCAACAGATAACCTGTAAATGCATGACCTGTGTGTGTGTGTTGACTTTAGACCTTACTGGTGGAAATTTTCAACAAATGTACGGTAATTAGTTAATCCGATCAACAAAACCAACATATACAGATATTAACATGGGCGCCTCTGGGGCCCCAGTGTCTGCCATGTTGTGTAACTTTATATCCAGCTGAGCTCAGTCACCTTGAACAGCTGCAGCCATTGGTCAAATGTCAATGAACCCAGTGGCGACTTCTAAAAAGCATTTGCAGAAGAAACCCAGTTCATTTTAAACACTTTATGTATTCTGACAGTTGGAGACAGTAACTAGTGCTGGTGCATTGCTTGTTTGTGCAGCTGCAGTCATTTGTGGACACTGTGTTGACTAGTCGCTGCTGTTGACGTGGAGCTGCCCTCACCTTTAGCTACCAGGAAGTGATTTGCACACATCCTCGGAGGAAACCGAAACGTATTGACACACTTCAGAAAGGTGAGCAAACAAGAACCATGTGGCTGGGAGAAGTAGTTTGGCCTCTAAGTGAATAAATGTCGAGCAGACATTAAAAATATAAAGCGAAATTCAGGAGCGTCGCTCTTTATGGTCGTAAAGAGGCACAGACAGATGTTACCACCTTAAATGAGAGCGAGGTCTTTCATGGCGCTTTGTTTGGCAAGTGTCCAGAAAAATATGAACTATTAAAAGACTTCTTTATAACTCACAGCTGTAGAAAAGAAACTTTGCTGTTTTAAAAACGTAAAACTCGGGTGTTTGGACTATTTCCGCGTAGCAACACGGAAAAAGAGCTGTGGCACTAAGCAAACAAGCACTGAGGCATAGTCCCAGTGTTTAACATTAAGTCCTCTTAATAAACAGAGAAGCGGGGTATCTTAATCATAAATATTAATTTATTATATTATATTATATTATATTATATTATATTATATATTACGTTTGATGTCTGTGCCAGGTTGTGTTTTGAGCAACCTGTGATGCTGAAATGAAGATTGATGAAAAAGCTGTTAACACCTATTTTGAATCTTGCAACTCACGTGTGGACAAAGAAGGATACCTGTACAAGAAGGTAAGACCCTTAAATGAAACCATGTTTAAATTAAAGCCTCTTGTTTACTGATTTCATCATTGTTTCCCTTCTGTTTATTTTATTGTTTACTTTTGAACTGTCTTTACATCATTACCTGCAGAGAATCTAAAGCGATATTAACGTGTAGGAAATGTGCTGTTTAACAAAGGTTAGATTAATTGATATGTTTTTACCCTTTGATTAATCACCAAAAGTAAACTATTGTTTAAAAAAGAAACATCCAACACTTACATTACATAACATATTTGAAGCCTTATCATAATAATAATAATTATCTTTAAAATAATGATAATACGTTTGATTTATGCAGCACCTTTCAAAATAAACTGCTGAACTAAAGGTTATTTCAATTCAGGGAAATAAAAGTGCTTAGAATGAAATAGAATAAAATACTTGGATCATCTGAAGCTGTTAAGCCACGCAGCTTTCAAAATAATACCACATTTTGAATTTCACTTTTCGGTGCTTGCATGAGTAGATTACTGAAACTGTCTGTAACATTTACCCTCCCAGCTTGCACCAGAGAATTTGTGTAACAGACTGGCCAAATAAACCAGTTGTGATCGAGTTAGTAAACCACAGTTGTCACACAGGGTGAAATAAAGACTTCCTATCAGAAGCGCTGGTGTGCTCTGAAGGGGAACCTCCTCTTCTACAAGGATCGTCCGTCTGACCGAGACGTGATAGGAGCGATTGTCCTGGAGGGCTGCACCGTCCAGCTGTGCGAGTCCGAGGAGCAGTTCGCTTTCTCGCTGGTGTGGAGTGAGCCGGGGCTGCGGACATACAAGTTTGCTGCTGAGGACCAGGCCAGTCAGGAGAGCTGGATCAAAGCCCTGCTGTCAGCCAATCACAACTACCTGGCCCTGCTAGTGATGGACATGGAGAAAATGTACAGAGGTGAGAGAGACGAAAAGTTTGAGTGGCTTCATCACTGCAGGCGAGAGAAAGGAGTCATTGTTCTGCAGAGCAGCACTGCGTCATTGTCTCCTGCTCAGACACCGTGTACATAATGGTACATGGCATGCAGATATTCTGATTTATCAGTCAGTATGTGCAGTGTTATAAAACTTTATCAGAGAATGGTTCATTCAAGTCTGGAGTAGGTGTGAGGTCTGTAGTTTACAGGGTTAGTCATATATCATCTACTGTTATATGTTTATTGTGACATGCAGTAATTATCTTACTTATTTGGCTTTTGTGGGTTGTTTTTTGTTTAATATACCACTTTACTTTCTCTATCCCTTCTGCCAGGTTTCCACGTCAGTTTAACATGTTGTGTTATGAGACATGTGACATGAGACAAGCCTTGTTTAGTTGACGTAAATGCTGAGCAAATAACTTTACAATTACATTAATTAAGGGTAATTTCTATCCTCCTGTTTTGCAACCATGCTAGTAAACAAAATATTTTTTGTAAAACACAAAATTTTAACTTAACTAAAAATTTAATTTGACCAGATTTAATAGTAGTTGATTGTAGGATTGTTGGTTTGATTCTTGTTCTTCCCATCATCTTGAGCCAGCACATGTGCCAAAGAAATGCAGGTTTAGTCTGTTAATTTTAACTGTTTTATTACGTTTCTCTTTTCTTCTTTATTTTCTCTTTCCTCAGAGACAGTAAGTGCACTCTCCAGTGAACAGGCCAACTCTTTCACCATGCCAAATTTCAACACAGCAGAAGCGGGACATCCATCATCCTATCACTGCACACAAATGTCGACACTGTATTCATACCCAGGGTTATCTGTGGGAGTAGGAACCGGCCTGAGCTCCAATCTAATGCTTCAACCTCCGGCCATTTCATCCAAAACAGCCAGTAAAAGATCACCCAAACTCTGGCCTAAGAGGAATGCAAATGCGATGCCTGTTACCGCTTCTCCTCCACTCATGAGGGAATGGTCGGGTGTCTGCTTAGGCACCAAAGAGGACTTTGGTAAACTACATGAAGATTTTGGAAAAGAAGTGAAGGAGCTGATTGCTGACTGGTCAAGACGAGGACAAGGTGGTGCAATTGTTCAGGAAGAAAACTTAATCGATTTTGGCTAATAATTGTGAAGTAGTGTTTAAACCTTAACGTCAGTAACCATGGTTGCAATTCTAAGCTATTATGTAAATATCTATTTTATGTAAATATAGAATAATTAGATATTAGAGCTGTTATTGTTGAGCTATATTTGGTACATTTGTATATAGACCTAAATGTTTTTCAGGTGTATTTTCTACTTAAATACAACCAATAAAGGATTTATGTTCTGCTCAATTGACCTTTGTTTGTTATTACAGGAAAGTAAATTCTTCATTACAACTAGTAATTATTATAATCTAGCTAGTGCTGATACCTGTGATTCTATGCTGATACTTAATGATGGGCTATGGCCATTGCAGAATGCATTGTCATTCGGACAAATAATTGTTTGTTCTGTGAGCCATCAAAAAGTTTTTATCATCATAAGTATAATAAGTAATCAGTAATCAAGTGCACTTGATGGTTTAATGTGTCCACTATGCCTATATACTAGAGAATTAAAGCTTTAAACCACTGTCACTGTGAAGCAGTTCAGTGACTGTGGGTAAAAAAAGGATTGGGTGATGGGCACAAAGCAGGCCAAGAAGGGTGAAGTCTGTCAAATTTTAGAAGAGTCAAAATGGCTGAGAAAGAGAGCGGCGGGGGCTGGAAGCAGCTATTTCAGTCTGTACAGCTGTCTTGTTTTTATGGTCTTTCACAGAGCATGGTCTCTTTCTCCTTCTCTCTCTCTCTCTCTTTCTTTTCACCTTTGAGCCCATACTCGAAGTGGCTGTTCTGCAGCTCGCAGCCTTCTTCACAACTCACTGCTCACTTGCTCACTTCTCTAAATGAAGTTGTCATTGGTAAGATGTGTCCAATGCAATCAATAAAAGAAAAGTTTTAAGAAATAGAATAATTCATCTCTTTAGAAATTACAGGTCTTATCCTGCCACGTGAAACACTCGACCTACAAATGACTGAAGACACAGTATCGATTCTCACTAGTGCTGAATCCCAGTACATTCCTCGCTGTACAGTGAAATGATTGATGGCAGCCAATGAAGCTCATATATGGAGTTTGGTGGGTGGGCTACGGGCCTCCTGTTCAAAAGCGACTAAACTGGGACGTATAGGAACACCCCAAATTAGTTGCTCAACATTTCTTGATTCTCATCTCAGATGTAACTCATTGTGACAGAAACATTTATTAAGACATACTGCAAACTCACAGAGATACTGGTCATTTAACATGTTCTAACTTTTTCTGCCTGTGTCTTTTATTTTACCTACTGAACATGACATTTTATACCAACTCATGAAAATAAAATCCATCCATTAAAATTCAAAGGAGTGTTTACAACTCATCGATGCAAGATGACTCTTTCTGGAAGTGCGGTAGTCAAGTATCATTACTGGAGCTGGACCAGTGTCCATCAGCCAACTGTTTTCAAGTTTCATGACTGTTTGTAAACTTTACAGGCTACTACTGATCTACTACTACTACTGCTACTACTCCTGATCATAAACGTCACCCCAAACCTGTCACTTAGATAGGTGATGATATAAGGATATGTTAGCTGCAAATACATTTTGGCATCTTGAGCAGCTTGATGCTGCTCATTAATAGAAAGCGTTGGTGTGGTTGACTGCGGGATTACAGTCCCAGACATGTGTGTATCAAGGGAGTAAAGAAGCAATATCCTGTCATCATGTGGTGCGCTGTGTTTTGTTATCTCATAGAGGATATAAAGGAGACAGAAATAGCCACAACAAAGACTCTCAGTATGTCAGGAAGAAGAAGGTTACAGGGACAGTTGTCCCTCAGTATGTCCTGTCAGTTTGGCCATATTAGTCCACAGATGTCACCAAAGTCAGGCTCGTGTATTGGCATTGAATTTTCCTCATTCCAAGACTCCTGGGACCTATTTTGGACCATCGGTAAGCCGATCCATCCTACCACCTCCTCACTCCTCCCTCTTTCTCTTACTTTCCCTCAGCTCTGTTTTCCTGCCAAACCTGATGGTGTGGCTAAAGTTAGCCACCCATGGGCTAGTATATAAGACCCCAAGGGTCCAATACTTACATGTCAGTCACATCGGCTTGGTGAAGGCTTCTCTTCTTGACCAACAACAACCCCACAAACTCGAAAGATGGTGAGTGTGGCCATTTTCCTTGGAAGAACAGTCTCTAGGGATCTAAGATCTTCTCTGCGCTATCTGATGAGATGAAAGCATCACTCAAACGTTTGCTGTCTGGATTACCAACGTCCCATGGAGTGAAATTGTCTCTTAACTTGATCCTGCCAAACTGTGGATATAGACCCAGTCTTAGCCTGATCTGCTGGCTTGAGCTCAAGTTTGGCTTAGCTTAAACATCTCAATCATTAACCATGATGAGATACTAAAAAACTGTCTGTTTGGGGATAATTCATTATCGTCCCGACAGCTGTTTCCCTAAATTAATTGATAGATTCAAAATGTCCAAAAGTTTTGTCAGTAAAAAAAAAATCACCTTTAAAAGGGTTTCTTGGTAATTTGGCAAACTTGTAGAGCAATTTCAGTGAAATCTCATTTGGACATTTTTGGTTTATTTTTATTTTTAGTTTGGGACAGTTTAGTTTTTGTTTTTGACAGCAGTCCCTGTATGTTATCTTAGCCAGGATCTGTTGTTTGGTTAATTTATTAGTATTTTTGAATTGGATTTTATCATCTTTTCCCAGGCACCCAAGAAGGCCAAGAGGAGGCAGCAGCAGGGTGAGGGTGGATCCTCCAATGTGTTCTCCATGTTTGAGCAGAGCCAGATCCAGGAGTACAAGGAGGTAAAATGTTCTTCATCACAACTCACTTCAAAATCTTCTAGTAGTAAAATGTCTCTCTAGGCCACGTGAGAAAAATGACATTCTGTGGCACTCGTGTAAGTGATGACTCTGTGTATCATTTGACCTTAGCTGTAATGTGAAGAAGCTTTTGAAACATATAGACCGGATCGTTTTTGGCTGTGTGACAGCAAAAATGTCCTCATCAGCATGACAGGACAGTAAAGCGGAGCTTTTTCCAAAGACAGCAGCTACCTCTCCCCTTTGGTAGCTCAGTAATCCTCCTCAGAGACTCAAAACACTCGCTCAGTGACCCCACTGGAATGCCGCCCAACAGCTGGTGGACAGTAATCAAAGCAAAAAAGAGGAGCTCAAGGTAGAAAGAACATGAAAACATTAGAGGTCACTTTATCTAAAGTTGAAAAAGAAGAACTAAATGTTGTTTTGCTACCTCAAGAAGGTTTTGGTTACTTTTGAGGATGTAGCATTTTGCTCAACAAGGAAATTGATGATAGTAGATTACAAAAACTAGGAGCGTTCTTAGGCTTTTATTCACTATACAGATACAACTGAAAGACAATACAGTGGCTACAGGGTCTCAGCTGACTCTTTACAGTCATCAAAAGGTGAGAGAACATTTTGGACAGGGTCAGAAGATTTAGTCACACGGCAAAAAGAGGCAAGGAGGGTGACAGCTGTAATCAATACCTTCTCCTTAAATGTCGCAAGGGGCTTGTCTCACATTCTGAGACCATTTTAACACCTCCGAAAAACAAGTGGCCGACCAGCTGCCAAGTCCCGAAAGGTTTCCAATGCCATCTTTAGTTTCACTGGTTGCTAGGCCCAGCTATGCAGAAACAGAAGTGGAGAACAGCTCTACATTTACACATTTATGTTGGCAGACTATACAACATAAATAATGATCATAAGCTAGACTTATAATGAAGACTTTGTGGGTTTTGACATTTTTAATTAGCTGTAGCTTAGCTGATAATTTGAGGTCTTAAGGAGGTGCCGAGAACTACCTCCTCAGAGGTGAAAGCAACCCGCAACAAATCAAGCTCCACTGAATTTCTATGCTCTTTTCTCTTACTCTTCCTGGCAGGCTTTCACAATCATTGACCAGAACAGAGATGGCATTATTAGCAAGGATGACCTCAGGGATGTGCTGGCCACCATGGGCCAACTGAATGTGAAGAATGAGGAGCTGGAGGCCATGGTGAAGGAGGCCAGCGGCCCCATCAACTTCACTGTCTTCCTGACCATGTTCGGAGAGAAGCTGAAGGGTGTGTTCGCACACAACTTTCAATTCACTCTTTCTCTTTTGCTTATTCATCTAAAACAATCCACATTTTTATTTTTTGTTTCTTTATACTTTTTAATTAAGACTAACTGGTCTGCTTTTACTTTCAGGTGCTGATCCCGAGGATGTTATCGTGAGCGCTTTCAAGGTCCTGGATCCCGAGGGCACTGGCTTCATCAAGAAGGAATTGTAAGGGCTTTTACTTTTACTCACAACCCTATCTTGAATCAAGATATCCAAACTCATACTCTAATTTTCCCTCACCAGCCTTGAGGAGCTCCTGACCACCCAGTGTGACAGGTTCACCGCTGAGGAGGTGAGCTCATCAGACTTTGTCGCACTCATTTTCTGTCACTACATATCCTGTCTGGGTTGTAAGTCATCTCTTTAATCCTTCTGATACAGATGACCAACCTGTGGGCTGCCTTCCCCCCTGATGTGGCTGGCAATGTGGACTACAAGAACATCTGCTACGTCATCACACACGGAGAGGACAAAGAGGAGTAAAATCCTCCCTCTCGAGATCTCTAACTCTGCTCGAACCCACACTCTCACCACCCTCTACTCACTCTGCCGTTCTTCTCCAACGCCATGGCCTCCTTGCACACGCTCCCTCCCCGGCCCGCTCTCTCCGCTTACAAGCTCACTACAAAAAGACTTGTCTCCTTTACCAAGATACCCAGTGAGAGGATTGAAGGCTGTGGGGGTGTTTGTGTGAGAGCAAACAGGGAAACATGGGATTATTTTTAATAAAAAAATAATCTTGTGACACTGAAACTCTCTCTCTATCTCCGTCCCTGCCTCTTGTTCCTTTTCCTCCCATCACCCATTCTGTCCTGCATTGAAGCCAACAGTGTATGCATCATACCTACATGCAGCATGTGTGCATATACAGTCCAGTGTATACAGGGGTCAGTTCAAATGTCTCCTGGGTGCTGTGATGCACGCACAGTCACTTGCTTGAAACAAGTAAGCAGCCTGACCCAAGAGGTCTGTTAGTTTTAATGTAGAGCGTTTAATGGATTTGTCCCTCTGTTTGTATTGGAGAGGATTGCACAGTAAAGGAGTGGGAGTACTGTACTATAATAGTTTACCTACCCCACTCTTTTTAACAAATCTGTCCCTCTCTTATACACAGGGATGAAAGGAAACGTTGCAGAAAAGAGGAAAGCAAGATTTTTTAAGCTTTAAATCTTGTAAATAGAGAAGGAGATGGTGAAAGATTGTGAGTGGAAGGTAGGAAAGAAATAAACAAAAGAAAAACATCTTTGTTTTTTTTTACTCTTCTTCCTCCCTCTCACTGCTGTTTCTCACCTGTTGTTGTGACTGCATCTGTGTCTTCACTGTAACAAGTAAAGAAGTTCAAATAAAATCCACTATCTTTCGTACGACACTGTGTCTGTTCGTTTAAGTGGGTAAAAAAGTGAGTAAAACTACTGGTTGACAGTGGACAGCCCTGTAGAGCACTGACTGCACACTGACTGTAATATGCATATTGTTTGGATCAAACACTTTTAAATAGTGTTTAAAAAACACTAGAAAAATAGTCCCAACATCTTAAAGAATCAAACACTGTACATTGTGCTGTATGGTAATTACATTTTTATAAAACCAGTAATTTCTTAGATAATTTTTTCATGACATAAGAACTTCTGATGCTAAATTTGCACAACAAATGGACAAGATAGTGGGAAACACATGGTAATGTAAATAGTACGCGAATAAGGAATCCTCAGTTATTGTGGTTGGTCAGTTTTTACATAATGTTGCTGGCTTGCATCCATCTATGTATGATCTATAATATAATAATAACACATAACACTCAATTATTATTATTATTATTGCATTTCTAATTAACTATATAACATTATTTAAATAATTTATAGGCAACATACAAAAATCAGCTCAATTAATCACGTGACCAGTGACGTCGCCATAAAAAACAGGAAGTAAAACTAACTGTAACAAAACGTTCTGCCTTCAGAATAAAAGCACAACACATGTCGCCTTAGTAATAATACTGCATATTGGAAAATTGAGTTGGCAAACAAAACGAGACTAAATTTTAAAACGTATAGTGAATATATATAGACGCTCCAGCTGTATATCCCTCAAACATTTTGCATGTATCCACCAGTCAGTGTTTTATTTGGGAAATGGCGGCAGGAAGCGCCGCTAGTTGAGAGTCAAACTTGACCCCGTCAGAGGGCAGGGGGAAGCGGTGGACTCCCAGTACAGAAACTGTAAAACATTTCAGCTCCGGTTTGTCACCACAAGGCAGAAATGGCCCTGTTGTAATGTGGGCAGTCGGCTGTGGAAGCCATCGATGCCGCTGTCGTCCCGCCGTGCCTTCGTGAGTCCTGACGGGCCGAGACCCACCACCATGGCCTCAGCGTTACCCCGCTGCACATCTGTCAGACTCCGCGCTCTGGCTGCCGTCGTCCTGCTCCTGATGTCGGTGAGAGCAGTGCGGTCATCCCAGGGCGACAAGGAGCCGGTGTACCGAGACTGTGTGAAACAGTGTGTCCGGACTAACTGCACCGGAGCTCGGCTACGGGGCTTTGAGTCTGCCCAGCCGCAGTACATGGCCCTGACAGGTGAGTTCATGTTGTCGGCAGGTGACTTAAGCTAATTTAGCTGCTAGCAGTGTTCCTGCTGCTTTGGATGTCCTGGTTATAGCTTCTCTTCTTTGACGTTTCATTTAACGTGCTGCTATTTCACAAACTAAAAAAGGGACAACAAAGGTAAAAGCCTGATTTTCTGGCCGAGCAAGGTGTCACAAAAGGCCTATTGAAACTCCACCCTCCGCCCATCATGGACACTTGTATAGTGTGAGATGTAAAGAACTGAAGTTTGTCTCACTAAGAGGAAACTGACAAAGTAAATATACAGGTAGTTCATTTTCCTTATTGAAAGCTATTTCTTAGACATGTTTTTCAGTAAAGCAAATAAACCTACACTTCTCTGATATTATTTTTTATAAAATATTATGTACAATTATTCAGTCACAACATCTTCTAGTCCCGGATTATCTAACGCAAGGATTTGCTGCTTTTGTTAACTTCAGTATTTGGATTTCTGGACAGACAGAACAAGAAATGTCAAGGCATCATGTAAAACAGTGAAAATCTTACCACTTTTTTACATTTTGTGGATAAACAACTCTCCACTTGATGGTAAAAAGTCTTGATACATTCATTAGGAATGAAAACAATTAGTAGTTGCTGCACTAAAGTCAACCTGTGTCTGTGATCTGTTTATCCCTTCAACCTGTCTCTCTGTGTTCCTGTGTTGCAGGTTGGACGTGTCGCGATGACTGTCGCTATCAGTGCATGTGGACCACCGTGGGTCTTTACCAGGCTGAAGGATACAGAGTCCCACAGTTCCACGGCAAGGTATGTTCCTCCTACAGAGGCCACTATGCTGTACTTATCACGGTGACGCAATAGCTTCATATCCCCCTCAACTAAAAAAGTTGATCATAATAAAGTTAGGTTACATTTCAGACACTGCCTAAGTGTTCTGTTTTGGTTCAAATGCAGTGAAATGATAAGAGATACAGTAAAGTTTATTCCTCGTAGTGGCCATTTGCACGCTTCCTGTGTTTTGAGGAGCCAGCGTCTGCCCTGGCGTCTCTGCTGAATGGCCTGGCTTGCCTTCTCATGCTGCTCCGCTATCGAAGCACAGTGCCACGCCAGAGCCCCATGTACCACACCATCAACGCCTTCTCTCTGGTGAGTCAAGCTCAGACCAATACACCATTACTATTGTGTAAAAACTGGGTATGTAACAAAAACCTATATGTGTTTCTTTAGGTGTCTCTCAATGCCTGGTTCTGGTCCACTGTGTTTCACACTCGAGACACCTATCTCACTGAGGTTTGTAAAGCTTGTAGAGTCTCCAGTAATTAGAAGCTTCATTAAATGTTTTTTCCTCCACTAGTCAGCAAATCTCTGCAAAGTTGCATCTTCATTATAAATACAGTAACAGAGACTAAGTATCTTTTTAGAGTTTAGTCTCTCTCCATCTGACTGATGCACAATGAATAATCTCTTACCATACAACCATAATTTGGTCCACTTACTCCTGGAGAAATATATCTATTGAGTCAGCATGAGAGCTGGCAGCAGCTGCTCACTGTTTAAATGAGGGCTCAGTGAGAGCTGCTTGGTTTCAGCATGCAGGCCAGCAAACCCAAACAACCATTTGATACAGTGTTGTATTAAACAAATACCACTGGATGTGTCTTTATTGCATTCAGCATGTCATAATTATCTTTCCAACTGGCAGACCACCTACTGTGATGACTGTTTTGCTGTTTCGTCAGCTAATGAGCTTACGCAATCAGTAACACACTAATGCCATTACTGACAAGCTCCAGCTGCATGCACCATGGTTTCTGTAACATTTAACAGCCACAAGTCTTTTTCTCTTCATCTTTGACATTGATTTCTGTTGACAGTAAATACATTTTTGTCTGTCTTTCAGAAAATGGACTATTTCTGCGCAACAGCGGTTATTCTTTACTCTATCTACTTATGCTGTGTCAGGTAAGTGGAAAACTCAAAACAAACATAAGCTGTAAATGGGAAGTTCTATGAAGATGAGATGAAATCACAGTCAACTCTAGTAATCATTGACCTTTGACAATATTCCTTTCTACTATTTCCTGGATGAAGGGTTGATATTGATAATAAGACATGCAACCATTTTCTTCAACAGAAGCCACTAACAATTATGTTATGTCTCTGTTATAAAACTTTCCAGAACACTGGGTTTGAGGCGACCGGGGGTGTCCAGCATGGTGGGAGTCCTGCTCATCTTGGCCTTTACCTCGCATGTGTCCTACTTGACCTTTGTCAGTTTTGACTATGGCTACAACATGGCTGCTAACACCACCATCGGTACAGCCCTTTCTTAAACATGTCATGTTAAAGCTTGGCCTGGTGATTTTTAATTGTTATTTTGGGTACTGTTTAGGCACTCTTTAATACTGCACACAGCTAAAATCAGCAGCTATGTTTCCATCATGCAGCTACTTTATATTCCAGGTATGGTGAACCTCCTGTGGTGGCTGTGCTGGTGCTGGCACAACCGGCGGACCCTGCCATACTGGTGGAAGTGCGGACTAGTGGTGGTGCTGCTTCACGGTCTGGCCCTGCTGGAGCTGCTGGACTTCCCTCCATTGCTGTGGATCTTAGATGCTCACGCTGTGTGGCACCTCAGCACTATCCCAGTGCACTTCCTTTTCTACAGGTTTGTACTGTAGAAATCTGCAAGAAAATGTCATGAATATAGGAAATAAAGTGTTGTTTTAAAATCTGTGGGGAGGAAAAGAGTAAAATTAAGATTTATAGTGATAAACACCTGTTGATGAATTATCTTTACTTCTTCCAGTTTCCTGATAGACGACAGCCTCTACTTACTAAACACAGAGAAGATGGGTGTCAAAGTTGAGTAGGAGGAGCTCATCATGTCTTCACCACGCCTGTGCCCTTTGCACCCCTCCAGTCAGGGCAGCCGGACACCCGAACACGGAAGTAGCTCAGCCTCCCAGATGACGTGCATGACACCACTATGACATCTATCAAAGCTGACTTTGTTTACATCCTTCTTGTTTTAACTTGTTTTATTTTTATTTATATCTACTTTGTTTAGTTTTTTTTAAGAGAGTTGATCACTTTCTTAACTTTGCCTTGTACCAATATGTGCACAATTATTTTGCCATTCATCGTAACTGCAAAACAGGATGAGGAAACATTTTCGTATTCTACCACAGTAGAACCACGTTTTGACGCTTTCAGCTGTAATGATTGGGTGCAGATCCTTTATCTCTCTACTCTCTGGTATCTCTGAAATCTCTGAAATTCATCCCGAGAACCTCTGAATAATTTGATTCGACTCATTCTCCCCCTAGCCAGCTTCTTGGACACCGGACACGCTTAGCTTTGCACAACCAGCAGTGTGCGGAGACTGACTATAGATGGCACCAAATCCTGTGCCGTGTTGTCGTTAACCTGCTCTGTGTGGTACAGCATGTGTCAGGGTCCATCTGTGCCCAAAGTGGACTGGTACACACAGAGCGGTCTCTCTTGTGAAGGGGTGAGGGGACTGCCAGAGGATTGTTCCAGAGAGAGGGGGAAGGGGATTCATGTTTGGAGGCCATTCTAGCTGACTGTGTTTTTTTTTTTTTCTCTTTTCTCACCATCACACCTTTTATTTTTGTGCCTTTGTTGTTTTCACTGCTGCTTTTGTTTCTTATGTGTCAGAGTTTTATTTTCATTGCAGCTGTTGTGCTGTTGTTGACCATTTGTTGTAGTTGTCAAAAATTGATTACTTGATTTTCAATTTGGGTTGGATATTCCTGATAATCAAACTGTGGAAATATTATTTTTATTCACCTAGATTGCCTTTTTAGAGTGAGGACAAGGAGAAAATGAAGGTAGGAATTACAAGCAATGCAACAGGAAGCTGCGGTCGGGTATTTTTCTTAGATTGTGCGTGTGCGTGTGTGTTTGAGTGTTTAGACAAGTGTTTGACAGCCATTTATCAGATTCAGTTTCATTTGCTGCAATATTCCCTAGAATAACACACAAGCCTGCCTTACATAACCATAACACCTTTCTTCATCTGCTTTTCTTTTTTTTTTTGTATCAAACGTTTTCCACTCACCATATATGTCTTCATCCCTCCGAGTTTCCCTTCCACATGCGCACTTTACGGATGTGTTTGTATGTTTACATGCATTTCTTGAAATTCTGCCCATGCCTTGCATTTCTGTGTGAACAATGACCAGTGTGAGTCTACATGTGGCTTTGACTCAACAGTGTGTTGTTCCTGACACCATAAACCAAATCACTGTGTGTGTGTGTGTGTGAGAGAGAGAGAGAGAGAGAGAGAAAGAGCTCGTCTGTGCTTGACCCTTTTGTAAAACTACTGATGCGAGTGCATGTGCGTCTGTATGTATGGTGGAGGTTTGATGGGTAATTTAGCTTTACTGATGTGATGAAGCTGGGGCAAAGACATAGAGAGGGTGTCACAGGTCTGCATAACAAGAATCCTGAAATCATGGCATATGTCATATTGGTCATAGAGATAAGAAAAAAACATACAGTACCTATATTGTTTAATATTGGTTGTGACTGTGTGTATTAGATTACTGGTTAATGTTTGTTACATGGTGACACTTATGAAATGGTGACTGGGCCCAGATATGATAATATACATCTGAAAAGCAATGAAAAAGAATCTCTATTTTATAAATGATATCCTGAGTAAAAGCTGAAATATCTTTGTCTATTGAAATAATTGAAATAATTTGATCATTTAATTTGTTTCCAGAGGAATTGGGATAAAACAGACTCCTTTTTTTTTCTTGCATATTGTCTTGTTGCTCATCTCCCTCTTCCTAACTAGTGTCCACATTAGCCATGTCCCTCCTTCTGCTCACTCCTGTGCTGCCCCCTGCCTGCTGCCCTGTGCACCATCACTGCTCCTACCGAGTGCACTTTCCTTCACCTCACATCAAATATTTGACCTAAAGAACAATCTTCAAGAAAAAGGCCAAAATAAAAGTGTTCTTGATAAGGAATGAGTGAGTGCTGTTTGATTTGTTTTTTAAATTCTCTGTATGAGACTATTTTTTCTTTGACCTGTAGATGTGATTAGTCCATGAGCTGTTGTTGCTTTTAAAGTGAAGTTATGGCCAGAAGTTATTTTTCAAGGACTGCTACCTTACTTTACCCACACCACAGTCTCTGTGTCTAAAAAAATGTGTTGCACAATCTTGTATTTCTTTACTCTAAATAGTACTCTCACTGCTCATAATTTAAAAGATTTAAATGCAATGATGCAAGAAGTATTCCATCAGTATTTCTTTAAAAGTAGCAATATAACAATGTAAAAATACTCTATGACATGAAGTAGGATTGAGTGGGTATTTAAAAAATCAATGAAAGCTAAAACAGATGCATATTTAATTATATTTTGTGGAAACATGATGAGAATATATTCAAAGCAGAGTACTTTTAAATACCTAGCGTACAAATGGAGCAAATCTTTAAATGAAAGCTATTGTGATGTACTGTAAATCATATGTAAATGTTTATACTGATGTATCAGTGCTGAGGTCCCTGGTTGTGGATGGTTGTAAGATAATTAATGAAGTGGGAAAAGGAGTAAAAACATTTGAACAATGATCTTATCTCTGATTTATGTTTAAAATTATTGTTGTTGTTGACTCTCAAGTGTTGAAGGGACATATCTCTGGTGAAACTGGGAACAACTAATATTAAACATGAAAGAGGGCCCCCAGCTGGAGAGGAGTAGTAAAGAGTCCCACAGCAACAAAGGGCCACTTAATGCATTTTAATATACGTACTTCCAGTCGTTCCATATTGGGAAATACACGTGCGTAAACCTCACTCTGTCTTCTCTAATGTGGTGTCACCTATAGGAGCAGATTAGCAAAAACATAACCTCCATAGTATATGGAGTATAATAGTAATAATTGATGCTCTGTTAATCCCCTTAAGGCACCAAGGGTTTGGGGTTCTGGATCTTGCAGGGACAATTTGACATGTAGCCAGGGGACCTTGGAATTAAACACCAACCCTGGAGACGACCGCCCTACCAACTGATCCACTGTCACCCGTGCATGTTTCCTTAGAAGCAGTGAGCTTTGTCCATGACTTCATCGTTGACAGCTCCCTGTACAACTTGTTGATTTTGCAGCTGAGAAGTGCTGAATTGGCCTCAGCTCCAGAAAACTGGCTTATTTTTGTGGGAACCAGACATTAAAGCAGGACCAGGACCACCAAGCGTTGTTGAGACTTGTGTTCTGTCTGGCTCAGTAAGTAGCTTTTTGTTGTTTCCTGATAGCTGTGTGCAGTAGGTTGGACTCTGACCCGGACTGCTGTGGGTGGGGAGAGTGGATAGATTGGGATGAATAGAGTTTATTCTTCTTCCTTCAACTCCTGATTTGTGACCGTGAAATGAAGGGCATGAGAAAAGTGAAAGAAATATGAAGATGTTCCAAGCCTAATGCAAATAATTTCCCTTTTCTGAATTCTGTGATGCACAAAAATCAATTTAGTAACAGTTGAATTGGAATAACTATAATTACGAGGTTAAAAGCAATAACTATTAACTGTAATACGGAGAATGTGAAGGGGAACTGAGGGAGGCCGGATGGTGGGTTGATGTGTTGAAGAATGGATATTTGCATTATTGAACAGTTTATGGTCTGGGTGCTCTAAAGCATTTTTCATTAATAAATTATTAGTCATGGCCCATAAAATTCGGCTTAAAATTCTACAACAAAAAATCACATGTATATAAATCTTTACAGTCTTTGCCATGACACTCTTGATCCTGATTGGCGTCCAGATGTGGGAAAAACAGTTGATTGGACATAATTAACAAAGACATACATCTGTCTGTATAGGTGTAACTGTGCATGTCAGAGCACAAACCAAGCTACGAAGTCCAGGGAATTGTCTGTGGACCCCTGAGACAGGATTGTATTGAGGCGCAGATGTGGTGAAAGGTACACAACAAGTTCTGCAGCACTGAAAGTCCCAGTGAGCACAGTGTCCTCAATCATCCATAAATGGAAGAAGTTTGGAACCACCAACCAAACTAAGCAATCGAGAGAGAAGGGCCTAAGTCAGGGAGGTGACCAAGAACCCGATGTCACTATGAAAGAGCTCCAGCCTTTCTCTGTGGAGAGAGGAGAACGTTTGAGAAGAACAACCATCCCTACAGTGAAACATGGTGGTGGCAGCATCACGCTGTGGGAGGAACTTGGAGACTAGTCAGGATTGAGAGAAAGATGAAGGCACCAATGTACAGAGACCTCCTTGATGAAAACCTGTCCCAGAGCACTCTGGACCTGTTGGACACGTTGCATCATGGAAAATGTGTGAGATCCAATGTTTTTATAGGCTGACTCATACCTAGAGCTAACGGTCAAGAAAATAGCCCCCTTTGGCAATGTTTAATTTACGATTATAGTTTAGGAAAAGGATTTGAGTACGTCTTCCACTAATGGTGTTCCGATAATTAGACTTTTGGAGGTTGTTAGGATGATTGAATGCCTCCAGGGAGGTGTCTCATCTTTAAGAAATCAGCCTGCAACATGACAAGAACTTCAAACACAAGCAGCCCCAAATCCTAAAGGTGAGATAAGACAGCTGAGTTTGGACAACTTGGAAGAACTTTGACTACAGTAAATAACATTAAGGACAGGATGAAACGTGATGAGCTTATTCTACTGTGTGAGGGGGCCCAAGTGGCAGCAGGGCACGGCAGAGATAAGTCGGTTTGAAGTGAGGGCGGGCCGAGTCAACCTGCCACTCCCCGCTCAGGCCTTCACGGGAGCGCGCCTCGGCTCCTGCGCGCTGTCTCGCTTTACAACTGGCACGGAATTCCAGGGAGGAAGTCACTGTGATTTGGAAACGAACAACAACTCCAAACGGTGCCAAAGACAGAGGAACAAAAGAAGAAAAAGAAGAAACTAACCCGGGGACGGGGGGGGAGAAGCCAGCACACAGAGATTTCTCATTCGGGAACCGTAAAAACATCCAACGTTGGAATATGGACTAGAGGCGAGGGTCGCGGCAGATGGAGGCGGCGAGAAGTTTGCTGTTTGTCGGGGCCGTGCTGCTCGGAGTCACGGGCGCGCTGGGCAGAGAAGGTGGGTGACTTCCAGGAGTGCGCTGTTGGCAAAATGGACACGCCACTTGGTAGTAACGTGGGAGGAAGGGATATTAGTTATATTTAAGTAAACACTCGAGGCTCGGCTTGGCCCACACGGGTTGATATTTCTGGCCAGGACCACATTCCTCCGCGAGTCCACAGCCCTCGTCCTCTCTGCGTGTGTCACTGTTGAGGCTTGTGCAATTTAGGAAGCGCGGAGAAGGTGAAAAAAAAAAAAAAATCACACCTGTCATATTGTAGCGTCTGGAGACGTGGAGTCAAACTGCTTTCGCACAACTCTGATCGCACATTGTTGCAATAATAAATAAATAAATAAATGAATAGCCCGATCAATGCAGCAGCAGCAGCAGCAGCAGCAGCAGCAGCTACAGGTAAGAAACATGAGAAACCTGCTGTGCAGCTCGGGACGGAGAGAGACACTTAGCTGTGCGCGCAGGAGGACGTTAGGCTGGTTTGCTCTGCGCGTAAACAAAAACAAACCAACAACAGCCAGCGCATTGTGCGCCAGGGATAATGACGATGTCAATTATTCACTTCTGGCTCTGAAGAGGACATTGTCTGATAGAGGGGGCCACTTGTCACACTTGGAGCTTGAGCGCATGCCAGTAAAACAAGAGCTAACTGAAAGTGCAAACAAGTGCGTGTCTGCAAAACCCCAACGCTACAAATCTTTTAAAAATGGTCCAGGATAAACAGAAAAGTGTCAAATAGTATCTTATTTGTAAGAATGACATTTATTATTAACGAGGCTCAACAATAATTTGATTTGCTTTTTATTATTCTCTTACAATAAACTTTAATTCCACTTTAAATAAATTGAATATTTTTGAACATGTTACTTTAGGCTCTTGGAAAAACTATTTATGAGCTAAAATCTCAAGCATATGTGCAGCTCTGGTTCATATTAGTGCATAACCTTCCATGCTTTGGGTGTAATCAGACACATCAATAAAGCTTTTAAAAGCAGTTATATGGCACAAGCAAATGGCACAAACATTGACATCAGTGACAATTCCTGTCTGTATTGACCAGCGTTCAGATTTAGAAATCCATGCTGCAGAATGATGATCAAGTGGCTTTTTAAAGGAGTAATAACATGAAGGATGCCTACATTTGAGTTTTTGAAATTGCTACAGAGGAATAATTCATTCAAGTTCTCTTTACTCCTAAATAATATGAGAAAAAAAAATTGTTTTATTAGCAGCTGCCCCCACCATCACTACTGTGCAAACAAAGGCAATAGTCACAGGGGAAGTGATTTCCAAATACAGCTGCATTGTTGGTGGGAACAGGTTGGTGCACTTCACTCACGTCCAGAGTCAATCTCTCAAGCATCAGTTCAGTGTGAGCGTTATCATTCGACTGTAATCCCTGACTTAAGCAATGCATCGTGCACAAGTGTATAAATCTCAGCAGTTCTACTTTCAGTTGTTAGATATTGTTTTTGTCTACATGCACACACACCCATACTGACACACACACGAACACACACGTAGTCAACAAGTGTATAATTCCAAAGGTCAGCTGTTGTGTTAGACGGAATTAATTACTTCAGCAATCAGTGAGTGGGAATCTGTGTGTGTGTGTGTGTGTGTGTGTGTGTGTGTGTGTGTGTGTGTGTGTGTGTGTGTGTGTGTTTAGTGGCCCCAGTATCCACCAAGTTCATGTCCTTGTCACACTCCAGTGCTCCCATTGAACTAAACTCACTGTTAGGTGATTAAGTCCTACTGAATTGGCCTCGGTGGCAGGTTAACACAGCCAGCCGTGACTCACCAGTCTAGACTGAGTGCTATGGATCTAACTCGCTCTGAGCTGAGGAAGGGGTCCACCAGTGGTCCTCATTACCAGCCTCAGAGGAAACTTTCTCTGCCTTCTTGTGTGGTTTTCTTTGAGCATCACATCTTTTAATTCCATTTGCTGTACTCAGCAATTTCCTTGTACTGTACACAAATCTGTAAAGTACAAGGAAATCAGTTTCTAAATAAATCACACGTTAGACCGTCATTGCATTTCATTCCTCCTTCATCATTAACACCTTTTTTTCTGTTACGATCAACCATGAAATAATAATTGCAAGCAAATCTGTTCAAATAATATTCTACAGTTCCTTGAATTTCAGTGTTTATGCTGTAAAATCACTGATGGATAAAAGTTATTAGTTGTATGATTATGTTAATCAGTCATTTCATAATTCAGGTCAATAAATAATTTAAAAAAACAATTAATACTAACTTTTCAGTTGCTGAGTTGTGAATTAATTATAAGGAATCATTCCCAACATTAATAACATTTAATAATAAGCTAGCGCATGATATCAGTAAAACTAATGTGCACTGCAGTATTTTTATATAAGTGTGGATGTTTTTCTGATGCATTTAGGAGCCAAAAAGAAAGTGAAAGCAAATTATGCTAGGATAAGTAGCAGTTAGAGCAATTTTTCACAACCTGGCAACTTGAAACAAACTTAAAACTTGAACAAATAAAAGAATATGAGTGAAATAGGTGTGTGAACATAGCTGTAATTGCACCACAGTTCAGAACCACAATTTGCCATAGTTTATATTATACTTTATACTAGTAATTAGTGAAATAATGTTGTTGTTTTTAATATTATGATTGTCCAGCCTCAGTTTAGGCAACCTATCAGTATTGCAAGTTCATCTGTTAATGTAATTCTATCATGGAAGTTATTTCTTATTTCCAGTGACCAGAGATGTTAATCAAGGTAATTAACACTACAAAGACATCATATAGTTAAATTGCCTCTTGGAAAATGTCACAGGTGAAAACACGTCTTCAGTTAATTTTCAATTCCCATCAGCATCAACTGAAATTGACAGAGGAGTTTGCAGATGACGGCTAACAACAATTTAGCTCCATGTGATCTAGTCCTAATCCAGACTTCCAGGTTTATTAGGTTTTAAATGTTAATTGTCTCCTTGTCTTTTTGTTCTGCAGACAGTTTGTGCCTTTTAATTAATCTGCACATTTGAATGCAGATGATTTCAATCTCTAGTAAACACAGGAAACAGCAGTAGAGACATGCTGATTGAAGCTGTGTGTTTGTGATTGTAGGTATGTGTGACAGAGTGAATGAGTGAGTGAGACGTTCACGTCTGTAGCCCCAGAACAGTAAAGATCCTGTTCTGCTTGTCTGTTGAGCAATACCTGTTTGTTCTCCCTCGACCATAGAGTGAAGGGAAAGAAAGAATGTGTTCAGAGAGGCTAGAGAGACTTGACGCTTATGAAAAACACATTGCTGTAATTAACACTGTACCATAATCAGGCCTGTCGCGTGGATTATGAGGGCTAATGAACTGACAGAGGATGTCCTGTTTGCTCCATCTGTTTGTGTTGAGCTTTGAACGGATGTGATCCATTAGAGGACAGTGTTGAGTGCCGGTGTGTCACGCCACAGGCTGTTCCACTGGGCCTCAGTTAAACTCCTGCAGTGGCATCGTTCCTGGTGTGTTTGTGTCACCTACGCTGCCATACACACTGTGGTAAACACACATGCATACTTCCTGTGCTCATTGGCACCACTGGCACACAAAGGTGTGGCTTCAAGCTGGCTCTTCTCTCAAGCAGTGCAGACGCAGAAAACAGCTTACAGGAAGACAGAGTAACATCACATCAGTCGCTATTGATTAGTTGAAGAGTACTAAAAAATAAGTCACGTCGTCAGCATCAAAAACGGGACTGAAAAAAAGCATGCAAAACACATAACAGAAGACCAACGCAATATGTTTGAACAGAAATGTCAACTTAAGACTAAGGATGAAAATGTGGACAACAGATGGTAAAGTAGAAATGTTGTCTCACTCTTGTTATTAAACACCCACCAGTGAAGTTTCTTGAACCAAGTAGCCATGAAACACAATGCAGCAGCCAGTACCAACATGTTCAACTGTGTGTGTGTGTGTGTGTGTGTGTGTGTGTGTGTGTGTGTGTGTGTGTGTGTGTGTGTGTGTGTGTGTGTGTGTGTGTGTGTGTGGCCTGTTGGACACAGAGATCATCTTGTGACCGAGAGGTTTGCTGACGTGTCTTTAAGTAGGACACTGAACTACAACCTGGGTGCTCTTGGTCCTCCTTGCTCACCGTTAAATAAATGCAAATGTCTCACCATCCGGATATACAAAGACACACATTCCAGGGAAATGACACTTTGCAGAGTCCAGAAGGAGCTTGGCAACGACTCACAGGACGACTCTGCAGAAAAACTGAGAGGAAGAAATGAATAGGGGAACAGAGGGGAAATTTTGAGATTATTTGCTCTCAGACCTGCTGTTAAAATCACGTAGCGAGGGAATTTAGAAGAGGAAGACAAGAACAGTGACATGACAGGGGGCAGACAGAGCAAAGTGAGTGATAAAAGAGAGAGTATTTTAGGCTGCGTGGATGAAGGGGTGGGCAGCTCCTCACAAGGCCATGCATACACACACGGCCGTTGCTGAGAGACTTTTAGAGAGCAAACAATGAGGGAATAAAAGGAGAGGAAGCTGAGAACTGGCTTTATACACACTTTTTAGAAATGGAAAATCAGCTCTGTTGTGCTTACTGCCACGGCACATTTATCTAATCCCTGAGCTGGAGCTATCTGTTTTGTTTGTGTGTGGTAGTTTCAGGAAGTTCGTGTCTGCTAGGATATTCTGTCTTAATAGAAATTATTCAAATGCTGGAGAATAAAAGCACAACATCCCTCTTGGTTAGACGTGCAAAACAATTCCATGATGCCATAATTTTATTTCATATTCAACACAAGCTGCAGCGATAGGGTGTATATTTTTGGCGGCTGCACTATTAATGGAGACTTCCCATACTACTTAGCTAATTTGCATGAGCTGTTCGGAGCGCTCAGCCGTGACCGGGAAACTTGATGTGAACACCATCTTATCTGACACACACAGCTGATAAAATCTTATCTGAATTCAGCTGAACCTCAACGCACGTCACCCTCTTTGTGCATTCAAGCGCTTCCTGTTCCTCCAAGTCCATCCATCTAGTCTTTTCTAAAAGGATATAGCACATGGAGGTGGTTTCTATCAGTAGAAGTGGGTTGACTATTGAAGGGCTGTTGGAAGGCAGCCAGAGGAAGTCATTTATAACCTCAGCAGGGGAGGGACTGTCCACTGTGTGACTGCTTGCTAAAGCATGGGAGCTATGTGTCTGCAAGAGCCCCCTTGAATTTTTACACTGCATGACCCTGAATGTAATGCTGTGTGTGACCTACTGTGGGGAATCTGTGCTCGCTGCTGTCAGTGGAAAATATATATGCTAAGAGAGAGACAGAGGCAGGGAATGTGGTTTGCATTTCAAAGTACCCATCCAAGGCCATTTGTAAACTGTTACAGTCAAAATATGTGGAGTCCATTATTTAACTAGTGCTCCTCAGCCTGTATGGGCAGTAACACTCTGACTTACATGCATAGAATGGTATTTAAAAAGCGCAACAAACAGCGGATTAGGTTGACAAAACCGTATCTAATCTAGTCGGTGAAGATTCTCAGTCATCCAGGTGAAGCGATCTATAAGTTGAGTCACTGCAACTGGACTTCCTTCTTGTTAGTCGATCGACCTAACAACAAGGAAGTTCAGTTACCAGGATCCAACTTCCAGATATTTCTAAACGGCTGTGCTTTAGAGATGTGGACGAAATTATTGGCATCCTTTTCTTAAAGAAAGAAAAACTACAAAGGTCACAGAATTAACTTGAAACTGACAAAACTAATATTAAATAAAGATTTACTCAAAAGTAACTCCTGAAGTTGTATAAGGAGATTAGAAAAAAAAGAGAGACAAACATTTTAATAATTTCCTCCACGTCTATATATATGATTCTATATATATAGATATTTATATATTCTACCACTCATTGATGTCTCTTTGGTCTCATTTATTACCTCATTAAAGTGGCCGCATTGCTGCAGAAAATAACATTTTAGAGCTGCATCTAATAGTTAGACACACTTTGTTTGTTCAATCTATATATTGTTTTGATTGACTAAATCATTAATTGGCACTGAACACAATAATCAACAGGGTGTGTTCAGTTTTCAACACATTTACAGGAATGTGAGCATGTCTTTTTTTAATGTAGCCTCTGGCCTTAAATGGTTTGAAATGCCTTTGAAACATTAGAATATTTGTGCTTTTATTGTGTATTCAGTGTAGTTAATACATGCTGCTTTTGCTTTAATACCTAGAAACTTCATTTTAATGTGCATATACAGTTAAATGAATTGGTTTACATCAGTCTAGATTGAGCGTTGGGGTCCTATCACATCATGAAATGTTTCTCAGAACTTTTTTAGTATGTGGATTGTATAATTCAAATGTTACAGTCATCTTATGTGTACTTAGATGAAGTTGGGTTTCATAAATTGTCTGTGCTGCAGTGTGTCTAGGTACAGATATGAAGCTGGTCCTGCCCTCCAGCCTGGAAAACCACTATGAGACCCTAAGGCTCCTCTACACCGGCTGCCAGGTCGTCCATGGCAACCTGGAGATTACACACCTTCATGGGGATGTTGACCTCTCCTTCCTACAGGTAAACTGTTGTCATTACACTGAGTAATTTTAAAAGAATGTCTTTCAAAGCAGCTGGGTCTGCAAACAAAACCAGCATTCAGTTTCTTATCCAGGTTATTTCCACATATTTCATCACAAATTTTTTTGTATTTTGATCTCTTTTATTCTGCAGGGTATCGTGGAGGTGCAGGGTTATGTACTTGTTGCCCATGTTTCAGTTAGTCTGGTGCCTTTGGACAACCTTCGGATCATCCGAGGCAGCCAGTTGTTCAATTCCAACTACGCCCTGGCTGTACTGAATAACACTCTGGATGGAAAGGGGCTCAGGACGCTCCGGCTTCGTAGCCTCACAGGTGAGAAAGCAGAACAGTGGAGCTTAGAGTTTATATCCAAATCCAGTACGACTGACTGGGCTGGGACTTTAAATGTGAGTTGTTCATAAAAATAAAGATTTGTAAATGTGAAGGGGTTTTGAAACTAGTGTAATAGTAAGGTCCTGAGCTCCGGTGATGTATTGTCTTCTCTGCAGAGATCCTGTTGGGTGCCGTCTATATTTGGGGGAACCCCCAGCTTTGCTTCCCAGACCCTGAGAACATCATATGGAGGGACACTTTTGATGAGCAGAACATCCACGTCAAGCTGTCCAGGCTGCAGTCACGGGCCCCTAACTGTGAGCACCTGATTGATTAAGCCACAATTAATATGAAACATTCGTTCTGTGTATAAAAAGGAAACAAATGACTCTTCAGAGTCATCAGAGTTGTTGTTTATTTTCTTCTGGTGCAGGTCCAAGTTGTTCCTCTCAATGTAAGAAAAGCTGTTGGGGAGAAACTTCTCAGGACTGCCAAATGTGTGAGTTAACTTAGTGGATCAATATGATGGTTTCTGATTCCACAGCAGGTGAAGTACAGGTAAAAACTTTGACATCTTCTTATTGTTTCTGTTTAAAGTGACCCGCATTAACTGTGCATCTGGCTGTCAGAGGTGCAAAGGTCCACTGCCCAATGACTGCTGCCACATGCAGTGTGCTGCTGGCTGCACAGGACCCAAAGACTCGGACTGCTTGGTAAATGATGCACATGTAGCCCCACAACAAACGAGCGCGCTGACACACACTTACTGTTTTATTTGTTTGTTCAGTTTAATGTCATTGTCAGACAGACGCGGAAAATCTGAAGTCACATGTTTCCTCCTTCTCTTCAGGCTTGTCGTCACTTCAATGACAGTGGCGTGTGTAAGGAGAACTGTCCTCCACCCACTATCTACGACACCTCCACCTTTCAGACCAAACCCAACCCAAACAAGAAGTTCAACTTTGGAGCCACCTGTGTCAAGACGTGTCCCTGTGAGAATTTATTTAAAATAAACCTTTATTTATTCCAGGAGGCTACAACACAGTTGGCTAGTGGTTAATTGTTTTGCTGTAAGGCATCTCGATGATAGTAAATCCTGATGGAAGAGGAGAATATATTTGCTATTTTTCTTTCCTTCCCAGGTCCACAAACACATTACTGCTTCTATATGCCTTTCGGCTACTAGCTTCCCATATCATTATATCTAATGCATTTTTATTCTTCTTGCTATAAACTTTTTGTCTCTCTTTCTGTAGATAACTATCTGGCTATGGAAGTGGCTTGTACTTTGTTATGTCCCAAAGACAACCAGGAAGTCATCGTCACCCACCCTGATGGAACTGAGACGCAGAAATGTGAAAAGTGTGAAGGAGACTGCCCCAAAGGTTCGGAGACCATTTGTCTTTGTGGGTGTTTTATGTGTGGGGGGGTGCATTTGCATTTTTGGACACAAATTCCAAACCCCATTTCCAGGTCTCAGTTCTTATTTGGGTAGTGAGCATTAGTTGTAATGGTTTTAATTTTTGCAAGTGCAAAAACACTTTACAGTGAAAAATATAACTGTACACAGGATTATATAGAAAACCCAACAATCCCACTTGAGCAAGCACTAGAAGACAGTAGAGAGGACTCCCTTTAAGAACCTCCAGGCTCAGGGTGGTGGCCATCTACCTTGACCGGTTGGGGAGAGTCAGTGAGTCAAGGACACACACTGTTTTTTATGAAGCCATGCTGTTCTGGGGTGTGAAGCCATACCATCACATATGGTGACCTTTGCACCTTATGTTGATGAACCCAACATCCATTCTTTCCAAAAACAAGCTCAAACATGAATTTGTCTCACCACAGAACATTTTTCCACTGCCTTTCAGTGATTCTGACAGGAGCTCCTAGGTGTTGCCAGAAAAACCTGACGGCATTTCTGCATAGAATTGATGTATAGTTTCCTCCTTGCAAAATAGAGTTTCAGGTTGCATTTCTGGATGCAGTGTCAGACCCTGTTAAATGACAACAGTTTTCAGGCAAGCTTACAAAGTTTGAGCCCTTGGTGGATCTTTTATACTCAGCCATGACACACTCACTTGTTACCAGTGACCGTTTAATTTTGCACAACGAGGCATCAAACTATTAATGATATTTATAAATTATATTTATAAAATTCGGTTAAATTAGTAGGTGAAAGTATTTTCCTTCTACGTTTGTCAGAAAAATTAAAAAATAAATAAATAAAGTAAAAAAAACTAATCTTTTCATGAAATGGGTTTTTTTATACTACAAGAGAAAAAGTTTTAGCTCTAAGTCGCTCAGTAGCATTGTCCACGTGTATGACATGGCGCTTCAGTAAGAGTTATTGTGATCAGAGCTGCACATACCGATGTTCTGATGCATCATATGTTAACTTTGGTGCAAAGTGAACAAACCTGTTCTGCAGTACAGTACAGTACAGTATCCAGTAAAATGGAGTACACCTCTTGTCAATATCACAAAATCTGTCTGTACTTTTGATGACAGGTTTTATCCTGATGTATTCCAATGTAATTCTGTGGTTTGTGGCTTTCTTCTTTAAAGACACTACAGTAATTTCACATACTGTGTTTTCATTAATGCAGCTCTATATCAGGTACATGGCAAATATGCTGGATCCCATCTGAGCCAAACTAAATTTGGTTTTATCTGATCCAAGCGCTGACAATATTTATCTTTTATTTATTTATTTTTCCAGTTTCTTTTAAAGTTTAAATTGCAGTTTTGCACTACATGGCTGCGACTTCATGCAGTGCCCTTTGCATGGTCTCAGTGCATGAAACATAAGTTTGGATGGATAACGCTCTGCAAAGTCTGTAACGGTTACTGAGACTTTATTTTGTTATCTTTTCACAACAAACACTTACACAGATATTATTTTCCTATCGGAATATAAGGTAAATATAAATAAATCTAGATTTTTTACAGATTCTGGACATTTTACAGGCTGTTTACATAAGTTTAATTTTACTCACTCCTGCACTTTAAAATGAATGCTCATTAAAACAACACACAATTTCATTCTATGCTGATGATATTGTTCTTAATATGATGGTTTAAAAGTACAGGTTAATTGATGATCAGTCAGTTAAATATTTTGTTCTTGTGCTTTGTATTGTAGTGTGTTATGGTCTGGGTATGGACAATGGTGTCATGGACAACCATGGCATCACCATGGTAACATCTTCTAACGTGGAGCAGTTCAACAAGTGTAATAAGATTTTTGGTAGTCTGGCCTTCCTCCCCCAGAGCTTTGCAAGGTAAGACACACACACACACACACACACACACACACACACACACACACACACACACACACACACACATACAAAATTTAGAACCTATGTACTTTTACCTATTAAATGTCTGAAAAGATAAATAAAATGACACAATAGTATGTAGTAATAACAAGTAATTAAACATATGACAAGTAACAAAATATATTTGAATTTGCAGCAACAACATTTGCTGAAGATTATTTTTGCAAGTTTAGAAAAGTTGCCACCCAATCCAATCAATTAGATTACTGTAGAGACATATTTCTACATCATGACAATTTAGTGAGAAGCAAAGGTAAAAGTGAATGCAGAGTAATGTTAAATGTTCATGAAGAAAGTTGTGATTATTCTTGTAATATAGAAACGAAAATCTTAACTAGTTTGCACCACTTGAGATTATAAAGTAAGTTAACAGAATTTTTTGATTGATAACTGTTATTAAATGCAAAAAAAAGAAGTGACTAATATTTGAAGTATCTAGTTATTAGCACCAAGATTATTTCCAGTGATATAGTAATTCTGTGTATATTGTCGACAATGTTTACAGCATAACCTTCAACCTGTTCTTCATGAAAAGATACAAAATAATCATTAGCAATAATTAAACTGTCCCTTGGTGCACATTGAGATTGTATTTCACCATTGTTCAGGGACCCTGTGACCAACACATCAGGCCTGACGCTGGAGCAGCTCAGGGCCTTTAAGAAACTGGAAGAGATAACAGGTACTGAACACTGAGGACAACTGTGAGGAACTGTTAGTTAAATCAACTTTTGGAGCTTTTATGTGGAGAATATCCAGCTGCACATACAGTATACCACCTCACAGAGGATTGGTGTACAGATCATAGTAAATCTCCTATGTTGGTGTTTTTTAGTTACTTTGTCTGATTTCACTGTGCAGGTTATTTGTATATTGATACTTGGCCAGAAGAGTGGACTGACCTGAGTGTGTTTGAGAACCTGAAGGTGATCAGAGGCAGGATGCTCTACAAGTAAGACTTTTTAACCGCCTACCTGTCTGTCTGTCCAGCTTATACCAAACAAAACCACTGTTGTAGTTTAATAGATTTCTCTGTTATGATTTAACTACCTGCAGAATAGATGTGAAGTATGATATTTACTTTTAATACACATAATTAGGTGTTGTCTCATACCCCCAGACCAATGTAGATATAGTGCTGTATGCCACCCTAAAGATGTCCATCTACCCACATTGTGGCTCTGTGCTTTATTTTTTCCACTTGCGTCTCTCTGGGCCATTGCAGCATTTCACTTTGAGGGTTATAAAAGCTAATTATTAGCCCACTCTGCAACCTTACTTTCCAGCACACACCACCCAGGACAACCAAAAGAGTTGATGGAATGATCTCACTTTTAACATGCTTAAGTTATACTGACAAATCGGCTTGTTTGACATTGTTTTAATGCAAAATCTGAGATTATGGGCTCTTGATAGGAAATTATACCTGTATAACTTGCTGTTTTGTGCTCATTTGCTCTCACGGACAGTGTTTTCAGTCATGAAGCATGACTGCTGCTGGCTGGAGCTCCTCAAAATATTTTTATTACATTTTTTGAAAACCTAATATAAAAATCATTTACAGTATATATCCTTTCTTCTGTTTAGGGGTGTGTTTTCCCTTGCCATCCAGAATCTACACATTCAGTCTCTTGGGTTACGTTCACTACGCAGCGTCAGTGGAGGTTTGGTCCTGTTACACAACAACTCCCAGCTGTGCTACACTAGTTCATTGCCGTGGGACAGTATCCTGCATCCTACCCAGGGACCCCACCGCATCGTCAGCAAAAACCAGGACCCCAAAGTCTGTGGTAGGTGACCACAGAGAGCGGTGCAGAACAGAGCAACGCAGGAACTGTTAAAGTTATTGGGGGTTGTACTTTAATCTCTTTATCAAAGGCCAAATAAAAGACTCCAAAGTAAACACAACTGCATGTACTGTTCTGTGCATTTTATTAAATGTTATTTCATATTAAAACTTTAATGAGAAATGGGGCTGCTTGTCTGCACAGTCCTTGATGAGAATTTCTCTGACTTTTTCCTTCTTACATTTCTCCCTGTAACATATTTTTGCTCTCATGATGTATAATGCAGTGAGTCACAGTGAGACGCCAAAAGAAATGATCATGCTGTTTGTGTTTTCAGAGGCAGAAGGACACATCTGTCACTTACTGTGTGAAGGAGGTTGTTGGGGTCCAGGCCCTGGCCAGTGTGTATCCTGCAAAGCTGTCCAACGTGGCACGGAGTGTGTAGAGCAGTGTGATATTTATCAGGGGTAAGAACTTCGCTCTGTGTGTGTGTTTGTATGGCTATAGGGTAAGGCAGTACATGTGATAAATAAAAAATTGGAACAGGGTAGATTAGCATGACCTACGCGACAGTAGGGAGCTAGGGAATGCATTATGTCAGTGAGTCTCCTCACACTGACTGCCATACAAAAATGTGTGTTTGCGTGGGTGTGGCGGCACTAAATCAATAAAAAGCCACCTGATAATGTTACAATTAATAAAGTGTCATAATCCCCAAACAAGTTCTCCAGTAAATAAAGTAGAACTAAACCTGTAAGATGTGGACAGGAAGATGTACTGTGTTTGTCGTTGCCTGGATTGGCAAACAATATCAAACGGTAGTAGTGGTCACAATAAATCAATCTGAAAGCTTTTAACTTCAATTGTGCCCTTAAGCATTTTCCCCTCTGTAACTGGGCTGATTTTAGCAGTTATGATTTATGTATGTATGTAAAATCAATAGCAATCCAGTTTATGTTGTTGGTTTCACACAGTTCTTTTATAAAAGAAAGTGTCCAATTATTCAAAACCTGCACCGCACAAAAGCATAGGCATGAAATATGTGACTATTTCATATTTATTACATTATGTTGTTGAAACATTGCGCCTTGCAAACTCTTCTAACACGAGTCCTGATTTGTCTGTACTATATGCATTATGAAAATACATTTGTGTAGCTCGAGGTTGAATTATCAGGTTTTAAGACTCAATCAGATTAAAATCCATGGTATTATTATTAATATTTAGTATAAAATGTAACCAAATCACATATTTAATAATCAGTTTTTCCACTACCTTTCACTACATCATATTGTGTATGACAAAGATGTTGTTGTTGATTGTGCTGCAGGTCTGTGCGCGAATACAGAGATGGATCTAAGTGTATTTCCTGTCATTCAGAGTGTCAGCCAATCAATGGTTCTGCCTCCTGTCATGGCCCGGTAAGATATGTGATATTTCCATCCTGAATAAGTTCAGAAAATGCCACATGTATTCATCCAGCTGCACAGTTATACCTAGATTTTGAGCCTCATCCACATTTAGAATTGGTCATTATCAAATTGCAATAAATAGGAATTCTGTAAAACGTAGCAAAACTTGTAGATGAGCTTACAAATGTGTACAATAGTACTGAGATATTGTTCTCTCTGTGTCTCCAGGGTGCAGAACATTGTACAGAGTGTCAGCACTACCATGACGGTGAGTTTTGCGTGGATCATTGTCCCAGTGGCGTCAAGGAGGATCAGCAAACTGTGTGGAAGTACAGCAACGCTACGAAACACTGTCTGCCCTGCAACACCAACTGCTCTCTGTCGTGAGTGGATCTAGGTCACGAACACACAAATACAACTGAACACTGTACACACTGTGAGAACAATTTCACACCCTGTTTCTCTGTCTCAGCTGCACCGTGATGGATGAGAGAGGCTGCCCCGTTGATATCAGGACAGGGTGAGTTTTAACCGTTTCTGTCTGTTTTTACAATGTCAACAACATTTTTCAGAAAGAAATTCAACTTCCATCAAATTCAGCCAGATACTGTGATTTTGAGAAACTATTTCCTTCTGTTTAGACCGGGTACAACCATCGCAGCTGCAGTTGGTGGAGTGGTGCTCTTCTTCATTCTTCTGGCCCTTCTGGTTTTCTACCTGAGGAGGCAGAAGAAGATGAAGAGGAAGGAGACAATGAGGAGAATCCTGCAAGAACATGAGGTGGGCACTGGGCTTTTCACATTACGTTGAAACCACCAATATTAATACCAAATATTAGTCCTATTATTTTCCCCTTGGGTGTTGGAGTAGTGTGATTAAACACTGTTCCCTCTGCTTCCTTCATGTGCTTCCATGTGTACAGCTGGTAGAACCTCTAACGCCCAGCGGTGCATCACCCAATCAGGCTCAGATGCGAATCCTGAAGGAGACCGAGTTGAAAAAACTAAGGGTGCTGGGTGCAGGAGCCTTTGGCACTGTTTACAAGGTTGGCATAATATTCCTTTTAAAGGATAAACAAAGACTGCATTTTTAGTCAGATATTTAGATTTAATAATTGTTTCAGGGAGTGTGGGCACCTGATGGCGAAAATGTAAAAATACCAGTGGCCATTAAGGTGTTACGAGAGAACACCTCTCCAAAAGCCAATAAAGAAATCCTTGATGTGAGTACAACTTTGACACACATGCATACACATTTACAGTTTGCACAGTATCCGCATCCTCTCCTTTTATAACCCCTCCACTGTCTGTTTCTCAGGAGGCTTATGTGATGGCAGGAGTCGCCAGTCCTTACGTGTGTCGCCTCTTGGGGATTTGTCTGACCTCCACAGTACAGCTGGTCACTCAGCTGATGCCGTACGGCTGCCTCCTTGAGTACGTCAGGGAGAACAAGGATCATATCGGCTCCCAGTACCTCCTCAATTGGTGTGTCCAGATCGCCAAGGTACGTGTTAACAAGAGACAAGATGTCATCTGTTTGCTGGTTTATCTGCACAGACTTGTACTGCTGCTTGTAGTAGTAGAAGTATAGATGTATTTCCTGTCAGCAGCGTAGCACTGTCTCAAAGTTTGTCTCGTTTGTTCTTGTGTTGTTTTTCCTTCTAAAAGTGATGTGGTATCAGTATGTATATTTATGGACACATGGATTTGTGTGTGTGCGTGCGTTGGCGTAGGGGATGAGTTATCTAGAGGAGGTTCGGCTCGTCCACAGAGATTTGGCTGCCCGCAATGTTCTGGTGAAGAACCCAAACCATGTGAAGATCACAGACTTTGGGCTGGCCCGTCTGCTCGACATTGACGAGACTGAATATCATGCTGATGGAGGGAAGGTAAGACAGGGTTGGGACTACAGGAACATCTCCACTGATGATATTCATTATTAATTAATATGTTTATGTATTAATCACTTATTTTCTTTTCACTGGTATATTTCTGTTTCTAGGTGCCGATTAAATGGATGGCCTTAGAGTCCATTCTGCACAGGAAGTTTACTCACCAAAGTGACGTTTGGAGCTACGGTCAGTATCAACTGACCTGAAAATGTTGTTAATTTCAACAATATATCATTGTATATTCATATAATTTAAATTTTTTTAAATATGAAAAACATTTTATTTTGGAACAATATCAGCTCATGGTATTTTTTGAAATGCTTCACAAAAGTAGTTTTATTCTACATATTTAATGAATGGTTGCATATTTGGGGTTTCCAAACTAAAAAGTAAATGTCTTTAATGTCGTGATAGGTGTGACAGTTTGGGAGCTGATGACTTTCGGTGCTAAACCGTACGACATGATCCCAGCGAGGGAAATCCCAGATGTGTTGGAGGGAGGAGAGCGACTTCCCCAGCCCCCCATCTGTACCATCGACGTCTACATGATCATGGTTAAATGTCAGTAGCTATTGTTCTAACTGTATCATTGCTTTTACATTTCGTCTGTTTATGCAAGATTTAACAAGTCCTTAAATGACTACATGTAAAAGTTTTTTATTACAGCAGAACATTCTATGCAAATTATTTAATTGCCTGGTCCTGATTTTATGTTTGGATGGCAGGTTGGATGATTGATCCCGACAGCAGACCAAAGTTCAAAGATTTAGTCCAAGATTTTAGTGCCATGGCAAGAGACCCACCTCGTTATATAGTAATTCAGGTATGTGCTGTGCTTATTTATCATGTCAGCATCTCTAATATTTTCAGTAATCGTACCTTCTTGTCTCTTTAAAAAAAGATGATATGCTGTGTATATATAGAGATTTTAAACTGGTAAACAGGTTTTCCTAAGTGATTTCTTAAGTGATTTTGTTCGTCTTGCAGAATGATGATCAGATGAGTATGTCCAGCCCAGTGGACAGCCAGTTCTACCGGACACTTATGGAGGAGGAAGGCAATGATATGAGAGAACTACTGGATGCTGAGGAGTACCTGGTGCCTCAGCCAAATCTCTTCCCCAGGACTCAGTTAGATGGAGCTCAAACCAATGGCCCATCCAGACACCAGTCATACAGGGTCAGTGGGAGAGAACAATGATTTTGACTTTGGCTTTTTACCCCTAACTTTTCCTTTTTGTACATGGACAAATTTTGAATTTGTTCATTTAGACTAGTGCTCTATTAGTGCTCTTTGCTCTGTCTTTCTTTAGAGAGGTACGTGTACGTGTAGCATGGATTATTTGGTTTAAATACTGGAAAACTTATGAGATGTTCTTTTGGGATGCCCCGTGGCTTAGCGGTCATAGCTGTTTTGATGATTTAGAACAACAATCTGTTATTGAAAATGTGTACTTAGCGGTTTGGACCTGTTTGGCCAGGTAAAGCTGGGAACCAGACTGAATGGCATTATTCACCTTCTTGTCTAGTTTGTACAGTATATTCATCATGTGTCTCCCCTTTATTACTGCAACAGAGCAGAGATAATGGCTTAGATGTTGACCCGTCCATCGCTGGTGGTCCTCGTAGCATGTACTCCTCACTGAGCACTCTCAACCGTTGTCAGTACCCGACCCTACCAATGGGAGCCAGCACTGCAAATGGCCTATGGACTCCTCTGTACCCAACGCTGGTTCGCAGCCCCTCAGCTGGGGGCCAGTCTGACTCTGTCTTCTTGGATGCACCTCCGGATGACTCTTCACTTCCCCCTGCTAGCCCTGGACGCTACAGCAAAGACCCCACCAACCCCAATGGGAGCCAGGGTGACCTGGAAACTGATGGGCCAAATGGTTTTCACCATCCTCATCACCTTCATCACTCACTGCCCAGACGGAGTCATTGTTATAATCAAGTTCATGCCTTGCCAGGTGGGTAATTTCTTCCACTGTAGCCTAAAAAATGTATAAAATAAGAGCAGTGTATGATAGTAAATCAAATCTGTTGTACTTTCCACCACCCATTCAGAGTACGTTAACCAAGAGATTCAGAATCTCAGGCCGGGGATCCCTGAGCGGCCCAGCACCTTGCCTCGAAAGGGCTCCAGAGTAGACAGACGCCTCCCTAATGGCCTGAGCTCTGGTCACAGTGTGGAGAACCCAGGCTACTTGGTCCCTGTGAATTCTAGGGCCATCACCTCGCCAGCTTTTGACAACCCGTATTACCTGGACCTTGTGGCCAAAGGCATTGCTGGGCCTGGTGCAGTGGACACTCCTGGAGCCCTGGAGAGAGATGGAGCAGTACCTAGACATGTGAACGGGTTTGTGACCCCAACCGCAGAGAATCCAGAGTATCTGGGACTAGTGGACACCTGGAGTGGACATACTTGAGGAGTAGGATGGGGAATAATGTGATGAACACAAGAGGAGTCACAGATTGGATTCTACTGAGGGAAATGAGAGAAAGGAAAGGTGAATGAAGTGACAGAAAATGTGTGTTTGATGTGATGAATAGTATGTGCACGTGGAACTGACTCTTCTCTCAGTATCGAGTGAAGCACCTGAATTCAGACCAGTTGAAGGTGTCACCAAGTCTCCCATTTATGACATGCCTCAACACAGTGTAGCATTAATCTGATGTCTGGCATGATTTGTAATCCTGTCTTCTGTGACTGTTCAGTGCCAAAAAGAACTTGACTCAGCCTCTTAATATAAGTCAGTACTTGACAAGAAAAGGAGCTCACACTATGGTACAAGAAGAGTCTGATTATAACAGAATCCCACTTGACTGGATTAATGAATGTTGTTTTTTTTTTTGTTTTTTTTGTCTTTGACATTCTTTGAATTTGTTTAATTTCCATTATCCTGAAAAGCAGAAAAGCTAGAGCTGAGGAAAATGTATAAAACACTGTTCTATGTGCCATGATATGCGTTGAAGATGATGTTTAGTATTCTGGTCACTTTCTCCTGGACTTGATGGAGGTCTTTAATACAATCAATGCCATTTTGTTTAAGCTAGAAAAGGCCCTGCAGCCCATCTGGCCAGTAGACATGCTCCCTGAAAGAAAGGCGTCCTGTATGGAGAAGACAGAGCCATTGTGCCACGCTAATGCATGTGGTGGTTAGTGTCTGTGGCTGCCGTAGATGAAATACAAGCACTCTTTAAATTGTATGTTTTTGTTTTAAAGACATAGTTAATGAGCAAGTAAGGAAGATAAAACTATTCAGGGATTGACCTTTTTTGGAAAGAATTGGGGAGATTTATTCACATTTTAAATGTAAAATGCACTATATGTGTTATGATACTGTATACATCCCTAAAGCTTGTGCTATCACAATGAGCCTTTTGGTTTTTGGTGGCCTTTCACTGTGCAAGAAAGCACTGCAAGCTATTGGTAAACATATTACACAAGAAGTGAAGAATCTTCATGTACATACGCATGTGTTTGTTTCCCTTTTATGCAAAAAAAAAAAGCAGATCTGCTGTTCCAGTCGTGCACTAGACACAAGAGGAGCTGAATGTGATTCTGAGGAAGCAAATGTTGCTCTGCTCACTAAGGCTAATCAATGCATGTCTAAAATTCCACTGACAGTAGCACCCCAGTTAATAATCAACAGCATTTTTAAGACTGTTTTTTCCATGTTAGCTGGTGTCGAGCTGGGGGAGGTCAAAACCAATTCAATGGAGCCATTGTCTGACTCCTATGTCCTTGCTGGAAAGACAGTGCTCTCCCAACTAACACATCCTGGTGACTGATGTTGTCTCAGCTTTGAGAAGGTAGAAATCAAGTGTTTTTTTTTTTTTTTTCTTTCTCTGCAGTGGTTTGGTTTTCTGCAGTAGAATGTGGTTCAGTGTTTGAGACTTGTAATCCTGAACACAAAAAAGAGATTTGGTGAAATGTTTTTTCATTGCAAACTATAACTGCAGTATATCATCCAGCCACTTTAGTGTTTCTACACTGAGCATTTTTCAAGAACAGCCTCTTCTCAGAGATTTTACACACAATTCGTGGCGCGTGCCTGGTCATCAGTGGGAGCGCCAAGACATTTGTTTGTGTACGGCCCATCAACATGTCAGTTTTACTTTAAGTCTTTGGCAAATTATCTTTGATCTTGACGTTCTTATACGGGTTTTGAAGAGTTTTGTTGCAGAATAAGATCTTTAAAGATGCATCTAATTTTAAACAATAAAATCCTTAGATTAAACAACACACTTATAAAAAAAATGTGTTGTTTAAATAAAGACTTTATTTTGATACTACAACTATCATATACTAACATTGTTTAGAATGTACTTATTTTTGAGTGATGAGATTGATATTACAGTTTGATAATGTTTATATAATGGAAAAGCAGTTTTGGGATGAAACCCTTTATTTGCATTGTTGTGTTCAGGTGAAAACTTCACAGCTCCACAAATTAAACCTTTTTAGCAGAAAGCCGACCTTAGATTGACTAAAATACATTCTTGCATCACTTTCATTGTATTTTGAAAAGGTTGAACATTAATGAGCATTTTCTATTTTCTGAGCACACATAAAAAGCAGTTGTCATCTTCTTTAATTAAACTTTTTAAGGTGCAACCCCCAATTTTCTTTTAATATTAACTAATTGCTCCTTTAGTCTTTTAAAATTTCCTGAATCTAACTTTAAAATGTCAGCTCAAGCGGAGGTAGTGGTTGATTTTAAAAAACAAAAACAAATTAAACAACATAAAAAATCACATCTGCTGGAGATACAAGGTTTTCGCAGGATATCAACAATGTTATTGCACAATTCGCAGCTGAATGTGATGTTTTTCCTGGTTATTATGAGACCATAACACACACCTTTGTATACAATCAAAAATAATGATCTGGTGTTTATGCTTTAATGTCATTTGTATGAATTGTTTCATGTAGCCTACACATTACCAAGGTGTCTCACAGACAAGAGGGCGATCTACTCGACCTGCTGTCCTCCTTCAAACCAGCTTTGTTTTACAAGTTGGTTGTTGTTGTTCTTTAGTTATTTCAATATAAAACCATTCAGTTGTACTAAAACCAGCCTGACTGGTGGCACTGGTACGGTAACATTCTCAGTCTCTTGCCATCCTTTCTGGTGCAGTGTTTTTAAGGACAGTGTTGAATCCTGTTCAGGTTTCTGACTGGAATCAACCAAAATAATGAAAAAGCACATGGTTGTTTGGTGTTTAGTTGTGTTGAGGTGTAAAAAACTAACAGATGTAGAACCAAACAGGCAGAAAAGAGCAGTTAATATAATAAAGAGTGTGCTGAAGGTTTGAAAAAAATCAAATATCTGTAATTTACATTTTATAAAAACCTCTTGGACTTTTCATGTGAATATTTTTAACCTTTCACAGTTGTGGCAGGACACTAATAACTGTTTATTGGGAGTTTTATAATGACTTCTTCTCCTACCTGTGGTCAGTAAGTCCCATTATGTAAATGTGTACCATCTATAATAGAAAACAATCATTCTGGTAGCTAATTCGATTGAACGTTGAACATTGTGACCAGTTGTTCTACTGTGGAGGGAGGGTGGAGTAATTGCATAAGAAAGATTTAATGAAGAAATGGTAATTTTTATATGAGACTGTTTGCAAAACATTATGTGTGTAATTAAAACATATAAACCAACAAAAACACTAACATGTCCTGATCTTTAAAGAACAATTTTTAAAAGTATTTTTATATAATGTTCTGTGTCTTGTATGAGCCTGTATTGATGAACTATTTCTACACTGACAGAACAATTTAATCAGTTTCATTCATCCTGACGTGTGAATGAATGCACACGTTTTGGTGCTATAATAGTGGAGTTAAAGAAGAATGTAAAGAGTCAGTCACCATGTAGAAACCTTCATTTCAATGTAGCATGAGCAAATTCTGTCACAACAAGATAACTTACAGTACAGTACATGGACTATGATGATCGTCAGTGTCACTTGCATATTCAAATCAGTATTTTCATAAAAGAAAACTGATCTCTTCATTGCAAAGTCTTGGCAAGAAATGTGGTGAGAAGGTAATGCTAAAGGTAAGATGAATGTTGAACAGATTCTGGCCTCTAAGGAATAATGTCATTGAAAAAGATCTGTGAAACTTCAAAGGCTGTCTCATGATTTTCTGTTTTGTTTTAGGTATAGACATTCTCTGAGCATCAAGGTGTCACTGGTGGGACGGTATGCTAGTTACTGAACATCCTCACTCTCCGAGTCTAACTCTGAACCTCAGTGAAACTTCAGCGTTGTGGTCCGGGCACTGTGGTGACAAGATAACGGGTATAATAATCTGGGCTTCTCTCAGCGCTCTCTCCTCTCTGGTTGGATGTCCTGCATGTGTTGCTGTTCTCTCAGAGCTGTTTTGCAGATACAAAGCAGGAACTCCCATCGCCCCCAATGATGTCTTCATGCTCAACCTCACCATCATGGACTTGGTCTTCTTGTTTTTTGTCCCATTTGGGCTTTGTAACTTTCTCCTGTGGCACACCAGGCCCGTTGAAATGTTGAGCAACTTTCTGTACTCTTTAAACCTGGCTGGACGTCCTCTTCTGACAGCATGCATTTGCCTGGACTGCTACCTGGCTGTGGTTCATCCCATCATTTACCACACAAGGAAGAGTCTGACTCCCCGGGTCTTCATGGCTGCTGCTGTGTGGGCCATCACAGTGGTGCAAGGAACCTTGTCAATAATCATTGATGAGCTGGACCACAGCCCCTGGGCCATGTTTGTGTATGTAGTAGCGCTCCCCATCATCGTCATCTGTGATGCCTCCATCCTCTGGACTTTGAAGAAGTCCTACCGTGAAGAAGGAGATCTGCAGCCCTGGAAGAAGAAGGCTCTCCAGGTCATCGCCAACAGCATGATCATGACCATGACTTCATATGTTCCTCCAGTGGTTGTATATTTCCTTGGCCGTTTGATTATCAGTGACGACAAAGAGTATGAATGTTTTTTAGCTATACCCATCCTGATTTCTCCAACTGCAGGGAGCGCAATCATGCCTCTGCTCTATTTGGGCAATCTGGGAATTCTGAGCCCCTACTGTTCGATGTAACCGTCTGGAAAAAATATAACAGGGTAATTTGCATACTTTCAAAACACATCACATATTTCATTTTAGTCTTGTTCTAACATAAATGTATTAAATGGTTGTAGCAAAATGGTTGTCTTGATACTTGTGTAAGAAATGTGTTATATCTCTTCCATCACAACTGTGGTATCGGTGTCAGCGAATGAAAAATATGCTTTGTAGAAAATCATCTGTTTAAGGAAAGAGATGTAAAATTGTGTTTCACATCACTTATAAATAACAGGTTAGATACATTTTGCTGAATATCCTTGTAACATGTCATAAAAACATTATTGTCTATCATTCATCTTCAGTTCCATAGCATGTAAATGATGTTTATTTATCCTCGCACACCTGTGTGAGGACAAGTGTCATGAAAGATGATCTATCTGCATTTATCATTTACATCTGTAATAAGAGAATTGTACGTGAACCACCTTAACTGGGTCAACTGTGTCTACCTGTTCTCAAATGTGGAAGAAATGGACCTCCCCAAGATAAATGCGTTTATTTTTTGAAAAGTTACATTACAATGCCATTTTCATCTCCTTCTTACTACAGCAAAGCAAGACATTGGTACAAATAGTAGGCAATGACATACATTAATTAACTATTTAACTAATTTATATGGAACAATGTAGAAGAAGAACAAAAGATGAGATAAATGACGAGTCACATCAAAAGATGACAGTGTGACATGACGATGTCTGTTTTCTGTATCTAAATATGCATACTGTATCATAACAATACTTACTGTATCTGAGGACTGAACTGGGGGCATTTACTTTCTACAATAATAGACAATATAACAATAATTAATATAACAGATCTGATTAAAACTCAAAAGTGAAATGCTTTGTTTTAATATCTACATAACCAAAAGAGAAGCATAAATTGGTAAAGTCAAGCCTTTCTGCAGCATCCAAACCTGAAACGGTCCAATTTCCCAATATTATTTAAATGAAGTATGGGCATGACAGCAGATCCTAAAGTGGAAGTAATGCTAATTGGAATAATAATAGTGCACATAAACATGGTATAATTGGTGACCAGGGACTTCCCAAATGCAAAAATGACAACTGGAGGAAGGTATGAGATTACTGTCACGACCAGACTGTTGATGAGGATCTGAATGGCTCTTTGTTTCTGCGGATGGATGTTTACTGAGCCAGGGTGAGACTTAATTAATCTATAAAGGATGAAACAATCACAAATTCCTATTATTACCATGGCTATTAGAAATGCCAGATAGGGAGTAATGCCCAAGTATATTTGGAAATAAAAGCAGTAATGAATCCCAGTGACAACTGTAAAAATCCAAACAATGCCGGCCATCACAACCCTTGGTGTCAGACTTTTCCTCTTATGGTAGATGATTGGATGAACTACAGCAAGGTAACAGTCCAGGCAGACACAGGACATCAGGAGGGGTCTCCCAGTTTGGTTCAAGGTATAAATACCAGTCCAAATCAATTCAACCGCCCATATCTTCAAGGAAAAATTATTTATTAATCCAGGTGGGATGGAGGCCAAGAAGATAGCATCCATGATGGAGAGGTTTAGTATGAAAAAATTATTTGGTGTCATGGGAGTTCCTGTCTTGTGTATTCTTAAAATCTCCAAGATGATGGCAACAGACGCAGGAAAACCCAAAGCAAAGCACACTGCTGAACAACAAGCCCAAACATATCGACCCTCTCCAAGGCCTTTACCAATACACAAATCAAAATTAAAAATTTCCCACACAGATCTGTATGAGTTTGAACTGTTGGAGAGATTTATCTCAAGCAACATTGTTGAGGAGAGTGGGGGCTGAAAAACACTGAGAGACACAAACAAGTGTCAAACAACTTTACAAAAATGTAAGAAATACAAAATGTTTTTTTTTCTGATGAGTTTATATTCTGGTTATGATATAAATACATAAACACACTGTACCTTTTATGAGATTTTGTAGAGTTGGTTGTGCTGCAGCTCTACTGTATCCTGCTCTCTTCACCTCAAGTGTAAAACACCTTTCCAGGGCTGTTTGCATTAATACGTGGATCACATTTATGACCTGCTGGCAGTGGCAGCTTTGCAAGTACTATACTTATGAAAAAGAGCAAAGCCACGCAGCTCACGAAATATACACAGACCCACAGTGAAAACATCCAGACAAGTGACAAATTGATGTTTGGTTACCTGACAGGAGGTCAAGAGAGATCAACTGGAGCATGGAAGCAGAATTTGTTCTAAGAAAATAAGTAAATCTAAAATGAAGTAGTGAGCCAGAGTTTAAATTTATTTTCTATTAATTTGTGTTTTAATCGCTGGCATCTGTTTGTCAAAAGGAATGCAAATAAACAACATGTGGGAAAACTCAATCATAAAACCGAGTGTGATAAGGGGTGTTGTTTTAGCAAGTGGAAAAACAGTGTGTGGCAAGTTTATATTCATACACGTCCCCCTTACAGGCAAATTAAGTGTCAAGCCTCTCATTTATTACTACAAATGTGCTGTCACTGCTGATGAATAAGTGTTGCTGGGGTTAATCACACCCACAAGTGGAGATCTGGAAACAAGCCAAGTGTCAGGCTTGGAACAATGTGCACTGTTCACATTGATGAGCACATGATAAGCTGCATGCACACACCTGACGCTTCTACCTGCATCATCCAAAAGGGTCGCAATTGCGACAGGCACTGTAACGTGAGGAATGTGTGTGCTAATTTTCTTTTTACAGATAAAACCCCAAATGTAGGAAAAAAAAAAAAAAACATAACCACAACTCCATTCAGAGAAGTAATTGTTATGTCAGTGTCTCCAAAGCTTTGTTCGTGCAGCGCTCCTTCTCAGGTGTGGAGCGCAGCGTCTGCAATGACGCCTTCAGGTGCTTCTCGTAAACTCCACATGCGACTGTGAATACACCTGGCGCATTCAAGACGATCACACATTATGCAACAATAACAGAATAATGGTTCTCTCACATGAACGTGGCAAACGATGGCTGGCAGTGCAGGGGGGGTAAATAAAATCCTTTTAAATCTTAGGGATCACTTTTGGGCTGAGTTGGGATTATTACAACGCTGGTGTCATGCCGTGAAGGCAGCAGCAGCCGCCTCCATGACGCTCATCATCATCATACTATTTTTGTCCTCCGGTCGCCGCCATTGCTGCCATATTATGAACATTTTTAGTGTGTAACATTTAGCTCTCATCCCCGGGAAAGCCTTTAAACTCCATGGATTCAACAGTTAGCTCACTTCTGTAAAAAACTGCACAGAGACAAGAAGTTCAATTTGTAAAGTAGGCTGGTGTTGAGACGCGTTCAGGGTCTTGTTTCCCCCGCTGGTAATTAGTTGTCACTCAGAGGTTATTTGTAGTAGTAGTGCATTTCAAAATGTCACTACACGGTAAACGTAAAGAAATCTACAAATACGAGGCACCGTGGACAGTTTACGCCATGAACTGGAGTGTGCGACCGGACAAACGCTTCCGCCTGGCGCTCGGCAGCTTTGTGGAGGAGTACAATAACAAGGTACGTTCAAGGAACACATCATGATGGCAGACATTTTAATTATTATATGGATAGATATATTTTTATATGTGTGGTAAAGGTTTCTTCAAAATACAGAAATATTTAATTTCTAATTTAATATGACAAAGGAGAACATCAGATCATCACGTTCATCATAATAAATAAACGATTATTCAGACACAACAAGGATTTTTTTCATTAACAAATTATTTGTTTTTTTGGGGGGGAAAGAACTCATAATCCCCATCTTCCTATAAATACAGCCCAACTTGTCCCAAACTCTTGACTTTACTATTTATGTATACTTATCAGTGTTAACTGTTCAAAGATTTTGTTTCTCATATCAGGGATTTAATTTGCTCTTAATTATGTATTCACAGAAATTTGATTACTATCCCTGTAAATTACAGCCTGATTGCTACCTTGGTTGCTGCTACTGAGCATAAGTGGTACAATAATCAGGCTTAATATTGGGAAATGTATTATGTCATTTAAAGTAAACTACCCCCTGTGTGTGTATCACAGCACTGATTTACTGTACTGCTCTCTGTTCAGATAAGTAACTCTACACTGGCTCACTCAAGGTGAGTTGTTATTGTGTCTCCTCAGGTTCAGATCGTTGGTCTGGAGGAGGAGAGCTCCGAGTTTGTTGGTCGAAACACTTTCGACCATCCCTACCCCACCACCAAAATCATGTGGATCCCTGACACCAAAGGAGCGTACCCGGACCTCCTTGCCACCAGTGGAGACTACCTGAGAATCTGGAGGGTGTGCACAGCATAATAACATAATGATAGCTTATTACAGCTACAGTGAAGCCACTGTTTTCTTTTCCTGATTATTTATCCGAACTCTTTAAATGAGAAAATCTCGAGTTAAATATTCACAACAGAGGACAACATGGTCCATGTGTGGGTATGAACTCACTGAATTGCACAAATATTTATAACAACACGTGTCTTTGCTCCCAGGTGAGTGACACAGAGACCCGTTTGGAGTGTCTGCTCAACAACAACAAGAACTCGGACTTCTGTGCACCTCTCACGTCCTTTGACTGGAATGAGGTGGATCCAAACCTGTTAGGTAAAAAAATCAGTGCACGGTTACCTCATGTTAGCATTACTGACAGAAAACTAGAAAAATCGTGAGCTTTACCAATGTACAGTCATGTGAAACTTTATTTGGCATGTACTGGGAGACTCTCATTTTATGTTTTATGTGCACATTTTGTGTGCAGGTACTTCCAGTATTGACACCACCTGTACAATCTGGGGTTTGGAAACTGGACAGGTGCTGGGGAGGGTCAACTTAGTGTCAGGTCATGTCAAGACGCAGCTCATTGCTCATGACAAAGAGGTAAATGTTACAACATAATGGATAATTATGTTAGTTAACAGCTGTGCCTAATAAAACAGCACTTGGAGGGTAATCTTGGTGTGACATAGACACCTGATCAGAAATTGTTTGTTTTGCAGGTGTATGACATCTCTTTCAGCCGAGCCGGAGGCGGCAGGGATATGTTTGCCTCAGTAGGAGCAGACGGCTCAGTCCGTATGTTTGACCTCCGTCACCTCGAACACAGCACTATCATCTATGAAGACCCACAGCATCACCCTCTGCTCCGACTCAGCTGGAACAAGCAGGACCCCAACTACCTGGCTACAATGGCAATGGACAGCTTGGAGGTTAATGCAGCTCCCTTTGGACTGTATTTGTTTGATGATTGTAAAATAGTTTTCCTGTTTTTAATGGATTTCTGTGTATTTTTGTCTCTCTTCTTCCCATTTTCTTCTCTTATTTACTGTCTATAAATGTCTGATCATCTCTTTTTTTGTATCCTCAGGTGGTGATATTAGATGTGCGTGTGCCCTGCACTCCAGTGGCCAGACTCAGTAACCACAGGGCCTGCGTTAATGGAGTCACCTGGGCCCCACACTCCTCCTGCCACATCTGTACAGCAGGTATACAGATTTTGCTAAACACACAGTAACCGTCATCAGTACTTACACAAAAACGTGTCTGCAGTCTGGAAGTAGGGGTCTCTGCCTAAACATACATTAGTAGGCGTTTTAGAATGAGAGAAAACATTACGTCTCAATTTAACAGTTTACATCATCTGCAGCTACTGATATCAAGCACCAGAGGGAGCCACACATGAACTTATCACAACAGAATGCCAGTAAATATACAGTATGTCTATTTTGTGAAAGATGGAGTAGGCTTGTTTTGGAGTATTGGTCTCAGTCTTTGCTTTCAGAAATGTTCTACACATAAATCTAGACATTCAGAATCAGTATTTGCAGAAGATCCTTTTTGGTTAATATTCAAAGATTCAAGTTCAAGGTTTTCTACAGTGTGCCGTGTTATTGATCCACCATCTCGTCTGAAATGATGACCATCCCTAACTAACTGTGTGGAGGAAAACAGAACAACAGCGCTTAGCACCTTTGTTAATAAATTTCCTGGCGGCAATCCTAGATATGATGCCAAAGTCATTTTACATTCACATACACAATACTGTGTAAAGATCTTTTCTGCAGTTAAAGACTTAAGCAACATTACAAGTGTTTTGTGAATAATTTGTCTGAATAGTTTCTCCTGTTTAAAAGTTAATCATTTTAAATTACTGTAAACCGGCTCCCCTCCTCTCTGTCTAGCTGACGACCACCAGGCTCTAATCTGGGACATCCAGCAGATGCCGCGAGCCATCGAGGACCCCATACTGGCATACTCAGCTGAGGGCGAGATCAATAATGTCCAGTGGGCTTCCACCCAGCCAGACTGGATCGCTATCTGCTACAACAACTGCCTGGAAATCCTCCGAGTCTAAAGGCGTATATTAAATTCTCAGTGAAAGTCACAAGCTGATGTGACTTTGCTGGAAACTCTTTAGTTTATGAAGGACAGAGCTCAGTTCATGCTTGTATTAGCTTAATGTTGATACTGTGAGAAACACAGTATGGTACCGCTTGACTTTGTGATACAATACCAAGACATCCTGTGTCAGACAACTTAAAGGCGCACCGAAACAAAAGTGAAACCATGTAACCAGAAGACTGTTAAATCTGTTGTCACGTACAGACACAAACCAAGGTTTAATATCCTTCAACCTTTTTGCACGATGTCTAATTGACAAATAGGCTACTTACGTGTTTTTGTATGCTACAGTAAATAATACAGATGCAGTTTAGCCATATTTAAAAGTGGATTAAATGTGGTTCATTCGGATTAAAGTGTTTACATATTACATTTTTAAATCTTATAAAGATATATAATATATAACTATAATTTGTGATATGAAAAACAAGTGCTGTGAAACCTTATTAACTGACAATAATACATTATTTCTTTGTCATTTCTGCATCAGTAATTTTATTCATAGCTATAACAGTTTAATGTATACAGAAATAAACAGTCCCTCGCAGTTTAAAACATTATACAGGTGTTTTATATTTAGACAACAGCTTAAATGATTTTACAGTGAGGTGACTCATTGATAAGAACCTATAGTACAGATTTACAATTAGAAATGATAGGTTGAAAAACATTTCTTGTTCCTGTAAATTACTGAGAAAACACTCCCATCTTAAACGGTATGTATCAGAACTGCTAGAGAATCCGTCTAGCAGTTGACATTGGAAATGAACTCCAATTATCACTGGGTCCTTGTGAATTATTTCTTACCTGTTTCAGGTATTTCGGCTTAGGGTCATGTTTTGCCATTATTATGATAATTATTATTTTAACTGTAAAAACTGTGCCACACTGGTTGAATGTTTTGCTCATAATTCAGTAGTTTGTGATGTGTTTTGTTATAAAAAAATGATCAGCCCATCTATTGATATCAGTTTTTCTGAAAGGAATAGTTTGACATTGTAGGAAACATGCTTATTTGTTTTGTTGCTGAGAGTTAGATGATTCACGATAAATCGAAAGCTGACAGACATCCTAAAAAGTTCTTATTTTGTAAAATGTATGGATTTGTACCAGTTAGATACCAATTGAAACAGTGTATAGCACCTATAAAATGAGCTATATTGGACTTATATAGTTCAATATAGCTAGTTGCTAGCTACCATAGGTGGTGCATTAGTGGCCAATCTGCCAGCAGTCTGCAGCTTCATATTTACCATAAAGATATAGGTGGGGTATTCTTTTCCAACTCTAGAGAAACAAGCAAAAATAATTATTAGGAATTATTAAATAATAGTATTAACGGCCTCACAAATTTAGTATCTGTCAGGCTCTATTCTGTAGGAAGAAGCTTTGAACTAGTCAGCAAGGGAAATTCAGGATTTGAACAGGATCAGGATTCAATTTAACAGATTAGGAATAGATTAGGACTGACGCACAGCAAAAAAAGACACTAAATTGAAAATCATTGTGTCAAAAGTAAGATAATTTTGTTGCAATCCCCACTGACTGTGTGTAATCCTGTCATATGACTTCTCCCAAAAGTTTGTAATTAGCAGATTATTACAACTTCACAATTGATGCCACAAAAACTCAGATGACAGGTAACACAGGATCTGAGAGGTGTTTCTGGATTTCAGAAAGTCCTGAGGTCATGTCCAGGTTTCCTGGCAACGAGGGATAGCGGAGGCACCCACATAACCTGGGGTTCTCCTTAAGGGAGAATTGGACTGATGGCTGGACCAGCTGCGGAGTCAAGCTTGTATGGGTCTCAGTTTCAGGAGTGACAGTCAGGAACATGGTGTCATCTGAGGCCACAGTCACATGGATACCGCTGGACAGTGAATCCTGGGACTTCTTGGGGAATTTAAGGTCTGTGTGGATGGAGCCCTGGAGTAGAAAAATCACACTTTAATTTTTATTTCTTAAATAAACAGAACTGAATCTGTCAGAAGCCAACACATAGCTGACCCGATCTGACCTAGTATTATTCCATACCTGTGTGGGTGTCCGGCTGTCGATCTCTATGGGGGAAATGGGATACATGCTGTGCAGCACTGTTGTCCCGGTCCCATACAGGCTAGGTGAGTCAGTAGGAAGGGTACTAGATGATACAGTGCTGTATGCGGGAGGTACAGGAGCGATTTGCCTCTGGAGAAGCTGAAGAATAACGTTGATGTCAGCTGTCATGCGAGTCTCTAGTCTGGAAGTCAAGAGACAAAACATCATCCAACAATTATAGATTATAGATATTTCCAAATATTAATTTACTTAAGGGGATTGAAAGCAGATTGGTTGAAAAGTGAGCAACGGTATATTCACCTGTTGAGCTGTGAATGTAAAACCTCAAGTCGAGACTCTAGCTCGCTGGGCCGATCTTCTGTAAAAGGTGGTGGGTGGTATGAGTTGTGGACAGAAGACGATCTCCATGCACGACTGGAAAACTGTGACTGTGTGTCTGGCCAGTATTGATACATTCCTGGTACATTTAAAGACGAAGCTGTAGAAAATATAAAAATGCAGTGTGAATTTCCACAATGACATCTAAGCATCATCAAATAAAATATATTAAAGGCACCTTATGAGGTTTCCGACCACCACGCAGTAAACATGTTTGTATTCTTAGGATACACACAAAGCACTCCATCAAAAATATAAAATACATGACAGACAATTAAGACTTCATTCATTTACCTTGATGGCCTCTGTCCAGCACAGCTTCCCTCGCTACCGAGGCACCGCTTGTGGGTAGTAGCTGCACTACAGAGGGGGGGTAGTCACGCCTGGCATCCTCTGGAGGATAAAGCTCTACTTTGGCACTATGAGCCTTAGCCAGGTCTTCACTGGACTGGGAGCACGGGGATCCACAGCTACAGCGATCATCCCAGTGGGCCTCAAGATGTGAATGGCGATGACCGAAGGACTGAAGGGGGTATGAGTCTTCATGATCAATTCCATCTGACACAAGAGAGTGTATCAGTGACTAAGTTGAATGTGATACACAACACACAACAAACTTCAATGCTACTTTTAGCACATTCCTCACCTGGCCTTATTCTGCAGTCCAGTGAATGGATTCTGTGTCTCAGCTTGTGCCGATATCCACAGTCATCACCAGAGTCATCAGTTGTTACTATTGGTGGTGCTTGATCAGCCTAATGACACAGGAAAAAATAAAAAAACTTGTATTCATCATGAATGTGCCTCTTTTCCAGCTATTTAAACTGATACCCTCTTGATCCTTTGGTATTATTTTAGCCACCACTACTTAAATAATACTACTGCCGTAGAGAGAGAGAGAGAAGAGAGTTGGCAGTACAGCTGAATATTACCAGCTAAAAACTTACATCTCTAAGGTCAAAGGTTATCTCCAGGTTTCTCCAGAAGTTGTCTGCAAAGCTGGGGTAAATATCCAGGACCTCCAGGAGGTCGTCCCTCAGGATACGATGCAGGTCACAGTACGTAATGGTGTGTACCTCTGAATTGGACTTCCCTGGCTCATCATATAGGTGGATGTGCTCACCAAAGACGTCATTCTTTTCTGCAAGCGCACAAATTATTTATTAGCTGAGTACATTCTGTTTCTCTGTACCTTTTTGAGAACTCACATTATTATGAGATGCTTCACCTAATATTGCAACCACCACGTCGTCCCTAATGACATGAATGGAACCGCGAGCGATAAAGAAGAGTGAGTCCAGGATGTCTCCGTAGTGGATCAGATTATCTCCTGGGGGAGCATGGACTGTCTTGAACCTCACAGCCAAGGCACGTAGACAGGCTTGACTGCCTCCACGAAAGGCCTTACAGTTCTGCAGCAGAGATCGGTTCAAGTGCAGACAAATATCTGCCTGCAAAGACTCTGGAAACCCCTTTAGCACCTAAATTTGACATAACAAAAGCATGGAAATATCAGTGGTGTGATGCAAAACACTGAAAAATGATACTGAGCAACCATGAAATGTTATAGAGGTAATTTGTCTATTTACTTACAGCATTCATGTCAATGCCATTTGTGTAGGACCAGGCATGCTGAAAATACTCCTCCAGCCTTTGGCGAAGACCACCTGGGATTTGGTGGAAGCGGATAAACTCTTTGACTCGCAGCATCTGGGTGTGGTAGCGTGTTGTACCTGTGTACAGTCTTTGGATGATGGCAGACACATTTCCAAATATGCTAGCATACATGAGGGCTGAGACAGAAGCAAAAAAGACAATAATCACAATAAGACTTTATGTAATTTCATTTATAATATTTGAAAATAAACTGGAGTTAAGATTTCATGCTCTATATATTAGGGGACTGTACAAAAATGATTAGGGAGAGGGGGGCAGAATAAGAGGAGGGTATTGATAATGATGACAACATAAGGCTCATCTTCCCAACCCATCCCTAATTTTCATACAGTCCCTAACTGTGCCATTCAACTCACAGCCAATGACCATGACGCAGATGGAGAAGATCTTCTCTGAGTTGGTGTTTGGAGAAACGTTACCGAACCCCACACTCGTCAAACTGCTCAAGGTGAAGTACAGAGCAGTTACATATTTGTCTTTGACCGAGGGACCAGAGGTGGAGTCGCTGTCATTATATGACTTTCCTAGTTGTTCAGCCAGGTTGTCCAGCCAACCAGTTTCAGTGTATGGCCTCTCTACATATCCAATGGCATACCAAATGCAAGCTAGCCAGTGGGCGATGAGCACGAAGGTGCACATGAGTAAGAAGAGGACAGCAGCTCCATATTCAGAATATCGGTCCAGTTTTCTTGCCACACGCACCAATCGCAGCAGCCGAGCTGTTTTCAACAGACTTGTTAAGGTTGCCATCTTCACAACAGCAGGGAAGAATATGTAACAGAATAAATGGCCATGAAATACAGTGTGTGTAGAAAGAAACTGAAATACAAATAATTTTAGAGGTTTTGACACTTGGGTACATTACAATACAAACTAAAGATTACTTCAGAAATAATTATACAAACAATGTGAACTCGGCTTCCCTTGAAAAAATATAATAATATTCGCACGTAGAGTTTTTACCTCATCAGAGCCAGATCTGAAAATGAGAAGGTCAAACGGGATTGCTGCGAACAGATCAATAGGGAACCAGCCTTTGATATAGTGCTTGGCAATGCGGCTTGGTTGTGTGACCACCTCGTCGTTCTGGTCCACATATGTTGTCCGAAGGTTGATGATGATATCCACGATAAACAGCACGTCCACCAGAAGATCCACCACATTCAGAGGATTACATGTGTAGCCACAACTCCTTTGGTGTAAATCCCTGTGCTCATCCAAGAGGAAGGCAGCTGAGTAAGGAGTGAAAACTGCTGTGTAGAGGACGAGGAGGAGAATAATCCAGTCCCAAAAGGCCTTGAAGGGGCTGTAGTGAAGCAAGATCCACCATGTTGTCTCTGGCACCTGGAGTTTGTATTCAGGCAGTACATCAGACTCCAAAGAAAGTACCTATGCATAAAGAATGCCTCAGTATCCAATGATTATTACATAAAACACTTATGCTCTACTTAATTTTGCAGCAAATATCAGGAACTCTAAACTTTACGTTTGATTTTTAATTGTGTTTGCATTAATGCATTTTGGGTAAATATTTTTTCTCTCTAGTATTGCATGACCTCTAACATCTATTTAAAACAGGAACAAACACAGTAAAACAAGTAAACTCTCTGAAACAAGCAGCACCATTTCTATTTTGGCTCTTTCTCTCTAATACTAACCAACAGACCTTTCTAGAAGACGTACTGTTTTGACCGAGTTCTTGGTGGAGGCTGTGCGTTCTGGTTTTGCGACCTTGTAGGTCCAACAAATCCTTGACCATCCTGTCATTGGTGACTCCCAGCAGAGACTTGGGAAGAGGTTACGTCCAGATTGTTTAATCCAGATAGTTTTTCTCAATTCTTCGGCAAAGCTAACCCACCAGTGTGCTGCAATCAACCGTGCGAGAGCAGACTAAGTGCAGGATGCTGGTGGGCTGGAGGGCTCTAATGATGAGTTGGGCGTCACAAACACACAGCTGAGTTCATGTGCTGCCACAGTCCCCTTGTTCTCCTCAGCCCAATTTCAAATTAATATTTGCTTCCCTGATGAATCTCAGGGACATTTCAGAGGGATGGATTTATCAGATACAGTAGTTAAACAGATGTATAGACTGATAGAGTAGCAGACGAACAGACAGAAAGGGATCAACAAGTGACCCCATGCGGCAAGGTCACAAACATTTCCCTGCATTTATTTCACACCAGCTCATAGAGGCAGTGATGCAGAACGTCAGGCCCGAGGGCCGCAGCGGCACAAACAGTAGGTCAATCTAACTTTATTTTTCACACCCAGGAGGAAAACATCCAGCCGACAAACACCCTACTGATTTTTCCACTAGCTAGTTAATTAAGTTTTTCATCATGGCAATATTCTGTTCTTTAATGACTGACTGAACCCAGCCATTCCTGAATACATTGTGAGTTCGGATTCTTGGTCCCCGTACCTGCGTGACCTTCTCTGTGACGTTCTGTGAGCGGTCCTTCACCTTGGAGGGGCTTAGCAGCTCCATCCTGGGAGTTGGAGATGAACGGCTTTCTGCGCCCCTGCCGGCCGGTCCCCCACTTCTAAGAAAATCTGAATCAGACATGGAGCTGTGCTGACCTGCAGGTGATAACAACACTTGTCTATAGTACTTTGAACTTTCTTTATTTCTGCCTTTATTTGTGACTCCTTCGATTTCATTCATATAAAATTCACCTCATTTATTAACGTTTATTTTAGATTTGGCTGAGAAATGTTCATAATTCATGTACTAAATGAACTCCTCAGTGACGTTTAAAACCCTGTGCCCAGCCTTAACACATTCCTCTCTAGGCTGATTTCCCAGAATGCTCATCTAGCTGTGCCCCGCCCTCAAACACAGCACAGTCTCAACACTTCAGTTGTGACTGCTCAGAGAAGGCAGCAGTTAGACTGTGGGGAAATATGCTCTTAACAGCTTGTCAAGTCTTCAGGTTGAAGTAAAGTAATGAAACACCACTTACCTGATTTGAAACCAAAATTTCAGATGCTCCTTAGTTTCAACCTTTCGGCAGCCATGTCTCAAATATCCTTTCTTCTGAGGACAAGTGTGTTCAAAACAATTCACTCCTCTCTCTGCTGGTTCATTTTTAGGCAAAACATCTGCACTTCTTGTTCACGGTGTTGGGACACAGACGTTAATGTTGAACTCTCCACTTTGGCACAGGGCAGAGGACTGACCTGCAGCTTGCATGTGGCTGAGCCCCATTCACCAACACTGGAAACCTATCAGTGGCATGCTACAGCTGAGAGGAACTGACAGGAAAATCAATGATAGCATTGATGAACAGAGTAAATGGGCTTAGAGCCATTACACTGGATCGCCCTGTTAACATGAAATTACCATTTCATTGTTTTTACGTGCAGTCCAGTTTGGTAGTGTACATTTAAAATGTAAGTTAGGATTTCACAAACGTACCAGTGGTGTCAGAACCAAAATCAGCAGCCTAAAGGTATCTGCTCAGTATGTTGCATGCATACTGTTAATGTGGGATCATATTGACTGCAATGTTGACACTACAGTAATATGAGGGGGTAATGATCTGCAATGACACTGGCTCAAAATGTCATTCAGTTGTAACCTTCCGTCATCTGAATTACTTTTCATTTTGTTTTTACAAATAAGAATTACACATTTTTACCAGAAGAGACAAAGTACTAGGCACAGTAATCAAATGTTTTATAGAAAGAAACAATATCAGACACAAAATAATATTTGAAAATATTTTATAAGTCTTTAAATAAATCTGAAGGGGCTCTTTAACTAAAAATGTATTTCGAATCAGTCCTTGTTAATGCACAAACACCACTTCCTTATTCAGGTGATACAGGTGAAATTTCACTTAAAAGAACATTTTTATTTTACATTGTATTTGTAACCTTCAGGATCTGAATGATTAGGCATTTTAAGAAGGCTTTTTCATTACAATTCATTATTTCCACCAGCGTTTAAAATGCCTATCTGAAATATTCTTGAAGTGAATAACTTTAGGAAACACTCAGAAGTGCAGTGTTTCCCTGGGAAGCCATATGCTGATATATTGTTCGTGTAAATAAGTGCAGTTTGAGAATGGAAAACATGGAACATCAGCATCAGTATCCACTGATGCACAAAGTTTCTGTTGGCAAATTCTTTATCTGTGAGAGTCCATCAAATGTCCAGAAGTAGTACTCAGCCCTCAGCCTGGATGTTGTCCCACACTCGAACTACATCTGGACAGTCGTTGAGGGCTTCTATTAGCGTTGAAGCAGTGTCCAGCTGGTTCTGATCCAGTGACAGGAGGGTGCGGGGAACAAACTCCAGCCCAACAGACAGGATCTGCATCCCCAGTTCCGCTAGTGAGAGCCGCACCTTCTTCAAGTCAGCCACATCACAAATAAACTGAAGAGGGAGAAACAAACAACTATTTTTTTAGTTTTTTAGTGCTCAATTTAAAAATTCTGTCCATTGTTAAATAATTATTTCTGAAAAATCCAAGGGTGTAACTTAAAATTGATCTAATCAACTGTCTAAAGCCTCATTGTCACCATCTAACCTGCAGGAGGGGCTGTTCATCCTCATCCTCAGTCTCTTGAACATCTTCAGCCCCCGCCTCTATGGCCAGCTCCAGTGCTCGCTCCATGGAGATATTCTGACCTGGCACCAACACCACCCCCCTCCTGTTGAAGTTGTGGCGTGCTCCATCTGATAGCATCCCTCTGTGGGCAGAAAGAGGACTACATTTTTCATGATGTCTACGGTTCAGGGGGCATGATCAAGTTCGATCAAGTTTTCTACTTGTGGTACTGTCTGAAATGGCCAGGTAAACTGAGGTCGGACTACGCAAAATATCTGTGGTGGAGTATTCCAGCTACACAGTCGCAGTGGAAGCAAGATCACAGTCCTGACCCGTTCTTTATAAGCAGGCGCTTGATGTCCTGGTGGCTGCGGGTAGTGTTGTCAGTGAGGACTTCAATGAGCAGCAAACATCCACCAGGTCCACGGGCTTCAAACATATGCTGGGATGCTGGTTTAGCTTTTTCCTGTAGAGCCAGGAGATTAGACATTAATGTTTTTAGTGTCATACATGTTACACCCGCAGCTAGGACTGTGCCATAATGTGTCATTAACAATATATCATGATGACTCCTCCCCATGATATAAATATCAGACTCTGTTCCTGACAGTTTAGCAAAATAAAGTGTTTGCATATGAATCATAATGTGTGCTTCCCACTTGAACCTATAAACACAACAAACATGGTGGGGGCAACATGAAAGATTGAGCTTGCATGTTGGAAGAGTTTGAGAACATTTTGAGAAAGAATGAGCCTTCTCTGTCGTCTGGAAAAGTTCAACAACAAACCGGATGCGAATAAAACATCTGTTGATTTGCAAGTTATGACAGAAACTCAAACCAACAAAGAATGGAAACATGAATTGAATTTGTTCCGCCAAGTCAAGCACAAACACTACAGCACAACATGAGGAGGAGATTATGGCAGATGTTGGAGCAACAACAAATTCTCTTAGTTTAGAGGGTTTCCGTTTGTCAGTGGCCAACAGGCCAGTTTGCCTCCTATGATAAAAGAAGTAAAAGCTGAAACGTTGGATCATGATCATTGTTCGTGTTTGCTCAAATCTTAAGACTGGTGATGTGACTTTGGGTCAAAAGCATATTGCTGAATAGTTCTGTTTTCATATCATCATGTTATCACAGAAATATTGTTATAAATTTTATGCCCCTGCCAGCAGCACATAACTTACATGTGCCATGTTACTCACAGGCAACTTTCATATCTATGACAATATACAGATGACAAATATCGATGATCTTTTGCAGAAATGGTGTTCACCCCTCCTAAACATGCCAAGGAGCACAGCTGTCTGCAGGGCTTATGGTGTCCCACGACTTCCTTTTCATTTCGTCAACCTACCGCACCCTTGATCGCAGCCTCTATGGATGCTTTGGGCATGTTCTTGCTTCGGCACTGCTCCAGTATATTTGCTAAGTTTACATTCATGTCTGGGTTGGGTCCACCCTCTGCAGGTGACAGCAAATGTGAAATGAGTTAGGGTCCCAAAAATAATAATAATAATAATAATAAAAAGTTAGAAATGAAACAATCCGACATTACCTTTCACAGCTATCCTTATCATCATACCAAACTTCATGAACATCCTCCCTCTCGCCTCATCTTTAGGTCCCTTTACGTGTTTCACCTTTGACCACTTGTTGTGTCCTGCACATAAGGCGGAGCAGAGCTGCAGCGACCGGACAGGAGAGGTCCACGGAGGGTACTGCACACATGAACCCGGCGGGACCGACTTCCCCGGGGCCGAACACCTGCCTGAGGTCGCTGCCAGAGTCCTGATGTGCAGGCTTCGGAGAGCCCTCAGCACCGCTGCCCCCGCCATGCCCTTCACACACAAGCAACGCGTTTATGAACACACACTACAACCTGCCTTGCACATGAAGCACGGACGGCTTTAAAAAATCTGTCTGCACGTAAAGGCTTTAATTTAAAATACCGACCATTTAACAAAATAAATAAATGGAACAGTTATTTTGGGACACACACTTGCCCGCAGACCACGCAGCTGCTGCTGTCCTTGTTGTGAAACCGGCACTTCCTGGTTCCGAAAACGTCACAAATTAGCATTTCAAAATAAAAGCGTGAAAACAGAATGAAAGTAAAATTAGCAATTATCAGTATTAATTACCATTTTAAAATTTAAGCCATTTGTTTAGAATAAATCTCTATTTCTACTATTAATCCACAAATCCCTTTGAGTTGCATACACATTTCTAAACAAATACATGAACTTACATTTTCTTCCTCTTTGTCATTCATTCATTTTGTTTGTTTGTTTGTTTGTTTTTGTTTTTTGCTGTATTTCTGACTGTATTCAGCTCATTAGGCTAAATCATTGACCTTTAGATAACTTCAGATGCAGCAGTGTTAGAAATACAGTAGTCTTTTTTGTTGCTGCCATGAGACTGAAGATGAATTCCTAAGTTTATCAGTTATCTATCCTGCAACAGAAGGACTCAGGTGATGCAGCAGGGATAAAAAAAATCCCCCTTTGGAGTGGTACAGTAAGAGCCCAGACCTTAACCCAATAGAGATGTTATGAAATGACCTCAAGAGACATAACTAAACAAAAGGAGTCTTGTTCAGGTGAACCAGGACCCAACTGTCACTCTATCAGCTTCAGAAGGAGAATCTGCCTTTAGGCTGGTTAGACTAAAGGCAGAATATTTGAAGCCAAATGTTAATTGGCTTCAAATATTGCTTCAAAGATTTTCTTTCCTTCAACAGTTCTCAGTTTAAATAATCGGTTCTTTCTTGAATGTGTTATGGTTCCTGGCTTATCCCACAGTTTCTCACAGAATGTGTATTAAAATTACTAATTGTTTTCTTGACGTTACAAGGGTTTTAATCCTCAAACAAATGGGACATCTGATGGAATTGCATCATTAATTTAAAACATTTGATGAGCTGAGGAACTTTGAGATGTTAATCCATTAAAAACAATATTTTAAGTTGAAAGAGTCCTAAAAACTATATATTTAATCCTGAATTACCAGAACTTACATATATCTACATTAAGTTAACAGGGGCATGCCAGTGGATTGCACTCAGTCATGTAGTTTGTACACTGTTTTACATTGTGGGAACTTAAAATCTCTTTGAGTTCCCCTGGGTGTTTCTGGTTAAGATTGAAAACCACTGCAGAATATCAGCACACAAGTTTAACAGCTGGCCTAAAAATAACAGCAACACCAGCCAAAATAATGTCCGGTACAATGCAACACTAAAGATATATAGGGTCCATCTAATTGGCACAAACTGGAAGCAGTGTAAATTTGGTCTGTGTCACCGTCCTTGAATATGTCCCAGTGTGGGAACTGGAGGAGAAATGTTGGGCTCTTGCCATGGGACCATGGTTTAATACATCATACTGCTTCTATTTATAATAATAGGACATTGTGATTGGTCCCATTTTTTTATTCCAGGAACATTAAATCAAAATGTGCCTGTTATTCAGGAATTTTGTCTTCGGTACTGCATGTACTAAATACCTTGACTATTTTGATTAGCAAAACATACAAACAAAAAAGAATACTGTATCGAATAATACAGCAAGCCAAGTCAGATGGACACAGAAGAGAACCACAAAGGGTTAAGTAAGGTGGAAACCACGGCCAACCCATCTCCAACAGACAACACACCAAAGAACGGCAAAAGGAGGAGGTTTCTTCCACAGTGCCCCTGTCTCTCACAGAAACCTTACTCCACAGACTGACTGTGGTCCCTCAAACCTGATTAGTTATGTCCACTGAGCTTCAAGGAGACGACTGGAAAAAGGAGAACTTTATTTCTGGATGTCAAGAGACCCTAAAGCTCAAGAAGACCCTAAAAAGCAGTTCCTGACTTTGACTGATGAGACAAAAAACAAAACAAAACCACAAGAGAGAAACTAATGGAAAACTAAACAGGCAGAATTGAGGAGGATAAAATGATCTGAGGGTGTGTCGAAAGTTTATATTGTTCTGTCGACAGAAGAAAAGACAGAATGCTTTGTGTACCGGGAATTGGTGCCTTGGCTCTTTTCCACAGTGTAATAACGGTGACTGCACTGGTAAGTGTACTGTACTTATTCTGAATAATTGGCTGACTGGCTTATTGATTATTTATTTGATTTAATAGGTTAAATAACTGTTAATTTTCACAATTGCTACATTTGGCTGTGCTCTTTATTCATTCTCACAATCTGTGTTTGAAATAATTAGAAATTCCTTGTATTGGTGTGGATAAAATGAACACAGCATTTAGTAGATTCTCAGACTCTTAGTTCAATCTAAATGTATTAATGATTGATTTTATGTTATAAAACTGTCATGTTTTCTTGAGTAGCATCCCTTCTTACACTTGACTATGACACTGAGTCATAAATGAAATCCCTTTACTGCTCCACTTTGGACCAAATACAGAAAATATCACTTACCAGAGATATTCTTTGATCACTTGAATTTAGGAATTAGATTTATCTTTTGCCAGCTATTTGTCAGCTAGACTGACCAAAGATTAATGACAAATTTATAATTTTTTAACTAATAAGGTGATGTTGAATAAATGTTTGGACAAAACATTTTTTTAAATCATCTATTTAAGATGACAGGGAATATTAATACAGTGAGTAGTAGTGAATGAATGCAGTACAAACTATTGAAGAGCAATGGAATAACTAATTAATACCTACATAAAAATAAATAATTTGGAACATTTACGCTGATTTGTCTGCAAAATAGGAACGTCCGAAGCAACACACACATTTTCTTACATGGACAGCAATCTGCCCTAAAAAAAAGGCAGCACTTAAAACAAAAGATCATCCCTCCACTGACACTATCAGAACAATCTGTGGTCTGGTATGTCTCACACTAACTCCAATCAGCTCTGACCCTTTTAACCTTTCACCCACTGAAGTACGATCCATTCGTACACTGTCCCGTCTTAGCCTCACCTCTTCATCTTGGGTGTCTCAAGACAGACTTACAACCGCCTGCTCAGTCAGCCTGAAAATCACTTTTTATGAAGTACAGGGCCCGAGTGAACAAATTCAATTATGACACAGAGGCGAGCTGATGTCTAGGAAGACTAATTATTTTCCACTCTGTGGCCGTCAGCAGAAAAACTCCCCGTTCAAAGAAAATTGAATGCATTCTCCATATTGACTTGCACATACTGCATTATGCTGCATGTTGTTGTTTTGTTGATGCACAGGTGCAGAACTTTGTGTCACGTAAGACCTGACTATCTAATTGGAGCCATCAATAACTGTGTTTCAATGGGACTGAGGACAAAAACCCAGAAACACACATGTGCATTGTAAGCATTGCCAACACTGCCATAACATATTCACAGTCCACTAATAAACAATACCAAATGGTTTGAGTTGCTCAATACGTCTGTATTGACTTTGGCTGCGAGTCCCGTTCCAAAACAAATCACTGTAGTAGAGTAAAGGTGAAAGAAAGTCATAGAAACAACATCATGCATCTGGTTGTTCTTTACCCCTGAACTGCACCTCTTCCTTGTTTCTTTCTCTTTTTTGAACCTTCCTGCCTAATCATCTCTCTCCCACTGTTTCCTTCTCTGGCAAATTGTTTTCATGTGAGCTGTCTAGTTGACTCACTGCTAGTTTTGCTGCTCTGTTGTGAAATGTACCCAGGAACACAAAGTTTCTTGTGTAGACCAGCACTCACAAGCAGGACCGAGGTCCTGCGGACAAGACCCCCATGTGGCCAAAATGCAGAAAAAGGGGTTGGCAGGGGATCATCACATACCACACACTCATACAACTATTTCTCAACACCCAGAGGCAGCATATCAGATCCCTGGGAGTGTATGTGGTTGAAGGATTGCCCCGGTTGGAATCTTTTTAGGAATCTTTTAACGTATGTGAGCATCTTAAAAAATGCATAAATACAAGGATAGTAGAAGCTCAGATAAGCACTTATTTCTTATGGATTAAAAACCATTTACTACAAATCAGCTGCACACTCTGTTACAGGCATTTGCAGACTTAATTCCACTAACAACGCTATATTACTTATCTCGTGCTTGTCTTGATAATTTTCAATTGCTCTTTTTTTTTTGCAGATAGACTCCGACGATGTGATCACACGAGATGAGCAAATCTACGTTCTGATTGGTGCTCACACCAGGTGTGAAAGAAACATCCAGACACAAATGGGCTTGGTTAAAGGTTTGTGCTGCTGTCAGTTTTGCTAAGTTAAGACATAGGTTTAAATCCAGCTTGAGTTTATCCACTGTTCTGTCTTGTTGCTGTGTTAAACAAAAAGACAAAACATCTACTTGATTATTTAAAATCAGCCTGGGCAAGAAGAAATATTTCCTGAACTGTGAGATTGAACTTTCAGTCCCAATGAGAAACAAACACTAGGAACGGGTCAAGTATGCTGATGCTGATTTATTTTATCCTTTCTAAATATTCAAAAGCTTTCCCTATTAAGGAGTTGAGACCCTTGGCTGAGTGTACTGAAGGAGGTCAGTAAGTGCATCAGTGATTTATTTAGGATCAGATTTAACAACCATTCAATATCCTGCAGACTGCTATCTCTATAATTACAGATTTGAATGGATGTGCAGACAATAGAGGGACAATTTTCATTCAGACTGTGACGTAGAAGCTGATGAGACAGTTTAGTTTGCAGATAAACTAAACTGGTGCATTTAAAGCAAAATGTTATTATTTAGAAGAGCAGTTATATAGAAGTGAGAGTCAAAGAGACAATGGTTTATTTTCCTACTGTTGCCTTCAATATCTTCTTCAAGTGTGCATTTCTACAGTAAATATCAGGATTAAACAAACGTGACTGGGACCTCTTTATGTTTTGACTGTGTTTGGGACTCTGGGTCTGTTCCTATTTGTACATCTCCCCACACTTGACATAAAATGGCTAACAGCTGCTCCCTATCTTTGTAAAGAAGGTGACTGCATCCCAGAGTGGGATGGGATTATCTGTTGGCCGAGGAGCAGAGCAGGTCAGCTTGTCTCAGTGCTGTGTCCAGAGTACATCTACGACTTCAACCACAAAGGTAGAGGAGCTCAACGATTATATGCATCAGCTCATACACAGTGCTCTTGAGACACTAGGTTGTCTTTATCTAAGCTCTGTTCTCCTTGCTCATAAAAACCTGCACCAACAAGTGAAATGCAATAGTTATTGGTAGACGTTCAGAATGAACTAATCCAGCATTTGATCATCTACTGTACAGTTGTATTGCTGCTGTTGTGTTTTTTATGTCCTGCAATCCTGTCACCCAGGGCGAGCCTACCGTCAGTGTGATGCATCAGGAAAGTGGGAGCAGGTGCCCGCTATCAACCGCACTTGGGCTAACTACACTGAATGCACCACATACCTGACCTCCAACCAGAGGAGTCAAGAGGTGTGTATATGTGTATATGTGGACAGACTGTGTACGATCCTGAAGCTGAGTCAGGTGGAGGACGGTAGATTATATGGTAGATTTACCCATATAAAACATTTTCAGCTACATACTGCTGTTTGTTTCACAGTGCTGACCTGGTGCTTTGTGGCTGTTGTAATTACATATATTATATGTGTATACACACACTCTCATTATGCTTTCTTTCAGAAGGTATTTGAGAGACTCCATCTCATGTACACTGTTGGCTACTCCATCTCTCTAGCATCACTGTTGGTGGCAGTCTCCATCCTCTGCTACTTCAAGTAAGAAAAACGAACATTAGAAGTGTGATCTGAAGAATTACGATCCGTGGTCAATTGTCTCCATATTCTCTCACCCATGCTTTCAGGCGCCTCCACTGCACACGCAATTACATCCACATTCACCTCTTCACCTCCTTCATATGTCGAGCAGTCAGCATTTTCGTGAAGGACGCAGTGCTCTACTCCATGTCTGATGACAGTAAGGCTGAGCCTGAATTCACTGCACAGAGGCCCCATATGGTAAACTACATGTTTCTTCAGAATAATTAATACCAGTTTCAAACCTTGAACCTGCTGCTGCCTGAAGCTATATATTTACTAATTGTACAGTAACAGTCTCACCTGAATGATAGCAAGAAATGCAGCAAGTGGATGTCCCAAAATGTCCAACTATTAATTTAAGATTAAAGACATAAATCACAATTTTAATAATAGAGCATTTGTATATGGAGAAAATCCACTTTTTGTGTGTTTTATGTCCTCAGGCTGGCTGTAAAGTTGCTGTTACTCTCTTCCTCTATTTCCTGGCAACCAATCACTACTGGATCCTGGTGGAGGGGTTGTACCTACACAGCCTCATTTTCATGGCCTTTCTCTCTGACAAAAACTACTTATGGGCCCTCATCATCATCGGGTGGGGTAAGCAGCATCAGTCAAGTTAATCACAAAGTTAACAGTGATTTGACAGACTCAGAATTCCCCTTTGTGTTTATTTTTCATCTCTCATCTCAGGTGTTCCAGTTGTGTTTGTATCCATTTGGGTCAGTGTGCGAGCATCCCTGGCAGACACACAGTGAGTCGAGCAATGCGTGCATCTGTTGGACTTACATGACACTTCACAAATACTCATTTAACGGCTTCTATTTCTGCAATCAGATGTTGGGACATCAGCGCTGGTAACCTAAAGTGGATCTATCAAGTGCCTATTCTGGCAGCCATTCTTGTAAGAAAAAAGGAAATTACATTTAGTTACTTTCTAAAGGGTATTTAACACTTAAGTTAAATATAAACTTCACATCTGTGCCTTTGCAGGTGAATTTCCTTCTTTTCATCAACATCATACGAGTACTGGCCTCTAAACTGTGGGAAACAAACACTGGCAAACTGGATCCTCGACAACAATACAGGTGACTCTTCATTAAACTGAACAATGAGCTTAAAAGACTCCACACTAATTAGTGTTTTTCTCCAGATTTTTACATCTTTTACCCACCCTCTAGACCACCATCTACCAACAAATGTTAAATCACTGTGCGGATATTCATGGTCTTCATCTGCAGGAAGCTGCTGAAGTCCACATTAGTCCTCATGCCCTTGTTTGGGGTCCACTACATGGTGTTTATGGCTCTTCCGTACACTGAGGTCACCGGGCTGCTGTGGCAGGTGCAGATGCATTACGAGATGTTCTTCAACTCTTCCCAGGTCAGAATACGAAAGTATAAATAGGGCGCAAACTGAGCAATAACATAATGCAAAATTCAGTTGAGGTTATTGATATAGCATCAAATGACAAACATAAATCACTCAATCATCTCAAGGCGATTTAAGACCTTACAGAATTATATATATAACCAACAAATACATTTTGAGCTAGCACTAGGCTACAAACAGTGGAGAGGAAAACCTCCCATTAACTGAGGAAACCCCAGCAGAACCAGGCTCAGTGTGGGCGACCACACCAGAACCAACTCTTTATCCTAACATACTGTATGTTTTATCAAGACGAACATTTTGAAAGGCTGGTCCTAATGTTAAGAGTGTCTCCTTCTTAACCTTAAACTATAAAAACTCTAGGATCCATAAGTAAACTGTGAGAGTAAATTGTTTTATTGGGATAACACAGTGTTGTCCAGTCCTTATAGATACAGTGGAGCTTGATCATTAAGGGATTTTTTTTTATTATATTCTTATAAAACATTTAGATTCCTTTTAGATAACATTTTAGATAATAGTTTTTATTAATAATAGTTGTTTATTTTGTGGCCACTTTTTAAGTTCCCTGATTTCAGTTTTTATTTTTAATTGCTGCCTCATGTCTGTTTCTTCATATGTATTTTATATTATCCCATGCTGCTCTTGGCAAAACATCATAAAAACGTACCCCCCAAAATGGCTTTGATCATGCTCTTCAATAATATAATACAGTTGCTTTCTCAATATTTACTGCAGATGCAACACATGTTCAAAAACGTATGTACTTCTTTTTGACAAACTGTCCATTTGGTCTTTCCAGGGCTTTTTGGTGGCATTTATCTACTGCTTCTGCAATGGGGAGGTAATAAAGTTTTGAACTGTTACCTCATATTTATTTCAGTTTTAAGGTTTGATTATTGAAAGGGACGTATCATTTTCTTCCTGTTTTCAGGTGCAGGCAGAGTTAAAGAAGGCTTGGCTGAGACGCAGCCTTGCGCTGGACCTCAAACAGAAAACCAGGATGACCAGCGGTGGAGGTAGCTGTTACTACGGTGGGATGATGTCACACACCACCACTACCCAGAGTGTCAGCTTGTCTATTACCAATCCCAGAGCTCTTTCCTACTCTGGAGGAGGTATAAGTTCAGGTGGAGGTGCCAGTTGTGGGTCAGGAGCCCAGTCGTCAAGGCACAACTCACTTCACGTCCAAAGCAGCCTGCCTGGATATGTGCCCAATGAAATGAAGACCTATGACCCCCAAGAGGAGGTGTCTTTGCACAGGTCAGGAGGGTCAGAGTCAAGAGTTATTGCCAGACACACCAGAGCTAGCAACAGAAATCATGACACCAAGACTCATGGAGAATCTTCAACCCAAATCCCCGGAGGTGAAGATTCAGATAGCTCCTTATCGCTGAAAGAGCTGGACACTATTTTATAATGTTTTGATAAATGTTTAGCATAAATAAATTGTTGGACTCACGTAAAAACGTTTAAATGTACATATGTTGAGATCGTTTTGTTGCCTTTTCAAATGTTAAATACCAAAATAAACAATGAGGAAACAGATTTGCATCTGAGAAATTTACATTGAAAACATGGCGCATGAATGTGTCTGCACCTTCACTTGATGTGAAAGAAATATGAACATACATAATGATCAGAGGAGTCAGTGGGTCAGTAGATTTTTAAATAGTGATTTTCCTCTTCTTTCTTGTGCTAGATTTTCCAGACCAGACTGGCAGACTCCAGTTCAAATTGCACTTATGTGTGTGTCTGTAAATGATGAGAGTGAGCAGCTACTGTCTGTAAATCTACTGTAGATGGAGTCATGTGGACTATAAGCTACTTAATTTCTTTTTCCAAATAATAGGTTCCACATGCCAGCCACACATTTTTGCTGTGGGAGACGTAGTATTCCCTTTATAGAGTACACTGTCCTGATTTGATTATCAGCAGAGTCTAGACAGCACGTCTCGACAGGTAGGAACCCTCTCTGCACCTTTATTGTTGTCTCCAGTTTTCTGCTCAGCCCTTCTTTAACCGTCTGACAGAACCTTTTGCCTCTCACAGGCCAAAGCCCAACTCTTTCTCCATGTACTCTTTCCTGAACACTCTCACAACACTGTCCAGTATTTCACATACTCCCCTCAGACCTCACCTCTGGGGAGGAGGGCATGCACCTGAGCTGTTAGTGGACCTCAACATGAGCAACAAATCTGTGGCAGAAGCCACTGACAGGCTGTATCTGTAAATATTATTTTTAGAAAGAGAGATTACTGATCTGTGCTTATGTGCAGTGTAAGTAATGCTGGTCGTTTAATTTTTATGTTGGGCCTTGAGAGTATCTGATCAGTATTGAAATTATTTTATAACATATCAGCTCTAAGTGTAAAAGCCTTGTTTTTAACACAACACTGGAAAACATACAAATGAGCAGTATTTGTTTTAATATTGAGCAAACTGATACTGATTACAACCTTGCTGTAAGTCACTGAAAAGGAGGTCAAGGTTTAAATATGTAGTGCTGTAGTGAGTGAACTGAAAGGACACCGGATGGGCAGATGAGGCATTATAGGATATATAGGATATATAGGTTGTAGGCTGGAAAACTGTATTGCCTCTTTAGGCGATACTGGAAGTCACTCGAGGTCTGCCCCCTGTTGCAAAGATGAAAATACTACAGATAAACATGTCCTCATTGTCTGTTACAGCCTGGGCAGGCAAATGAAATGACATGGGACTTTAATCAATCGTCAATCAAGAATATGTGTACTGTATGTTTCATACAAATAGACAAACAAAATAAGTAAATAAATCATGACACTGCAAACAAACAACTCCTACCACAAATTCTATAAACACAAAAAGGTTCCCTTTATAAAACATCATCATTTTATAATCATCTAACCAGGAGAATCAAACAAGAACTAAGCTACAGATTATTTAAAAAATAAATAAGATACAGTCAAATAACTACTGACTAGTGTCTTCTCCATCTGAAACAGATGGAGAAACAGAACACACAGACATCGAAATGCATGATTGCTCTTCCAATGCAACCCCCACCCAGCAACGTGTGGTGGCAACCGGCTGTCGCTTTATTAGACAAGAAAGGTTGAACGGCAAGGTGAGTTTTTTGATGACACCTTACAATGCGCAGCTGGGTCCAGATTTATGACAGTCGGAAACAGGAGGAAAAATAGGAGCGTGAAGAGGAGGAAATTACAAAAGGAAGAAATGGTCCAGCCTGATGGCTGCGAGGGTGGTGTTGATGATATCACCCTTATTGTACTAAAAACTGTTTTCAGACACAACACTTGCAAATAGAAGAAGTTGCATATAAAGTTTACATGAGCCCTGTCTCTTGAACAGACACTTAAATATTTTCAAAACATAATAAATGAGAGAAGTTTTATGTGCAAATTGCATTTTTCTGAATTTACAACATTGGACATTAACACCCATCATTATAATGTTACATAAGCATAAATACAGTATATGAAAGGTTGTTGAGAAATAACTTTATAAGTAGCAATTATTAGCATATTCTACATCATACCACAAATAACTAATGCACGCTTTACTGTTATGCTGCTTTAGGGCATGAGAACTCCTCTCACACATCCCTGTCCGACAGTAGACATGGAGGAATATATTTAAATCACTATAATACAATGGTTTTTAGGGCTATTATCATTTTTGCTCATGACTTGCTCAAAAAAGCTTTGACTTTTCTACTCTGACTTTTATTTATTTTTTATTTTATTCATTTATTTTCCTTTATATCTCTATATGTTTACTGTGAGACCATGTGGCAGAAGATGATTTCTCAGATCTTAAAGCTTCTTAACGGGAATTGTGGTTATGCAGCACCACCACAGTCATCATCTTGTTCCAGCTTTTTGCTGAATCCATATGATCAGTGGGAAACTGTTGTAAAGGTGCTGCCTACATGTCACAGCACCCATCATGTTCAGTCAGCGTGATGCCAGCTGATCCAGTTACGTCACGATGAGGTCAGAAAAGAGGCGGAGAGCGAGGAAGAGAGAGAGAGAGAGAGAGAGATCACAGATGTGATTCAGTCCTCTGTGTATAAGAGTAACGATGAAAACAGAGTAACACGGTGCCTGTCGTGGCGTGTGTGATGTTTCAAGCTGTGTCATCCATCATAAGACAAAGTGCGGCTGCTGTGTGTCAGCGGCTCTGACGCGCGCACGCAGCATCCTCTCTGGCATCCACGAGTGAATGAGGAGCGCCGGTGGCCGACAGGGAGGGGTCCTTTGATATCAGGGCTGCCTCCTGCTGAATGGAGCCCGGCTGTGTCCAGGCAGCGATGGCCATGGGAGACGTGTCGAAAAAAGCGTCTGCTCGGAACGTGGCAGTGGAGAGAAAAAACCTCATCACTGTGTGCAGGTGGGTTTTCCAAGGGCGCCTGTCTGTGCGTTTCAGTGTCCAGGTAGTGCAGACCCGAATGAGCTGAACGTCACGTTTGTGCAACATTGCTGTAAATATCGACAGGCTCAGTTGAGCTGATAGAAATCATTTGTGTTTTTGTCTCTACCAAAGATTTTAGAGGCCTGAATGTAGCGCAAGGGTACAGCGAGTTTGACATCCACGCTTACGTCATCCTTATAATAAGTCTTGGTTATGAACTCTGAGATGAGACTGTGGGCCTGTATGTGCACAACGGCCTTTCACTACAAATACTATTTTTTGAAATATAATATGCCACAAATGACACAGATACAGACTCTCTCTGAGCTCAGCAGTGTCATCTCTGTCAGTGTGATTTATTTCCCTGCGTCTGATGGCGTGGTTGCTATGGCGACAACCTTCCAGGGCAAATGACTAGCTGGTACCCTAGGGACTCAGGGCAGGGAGGCTTTATAAGGCCTGTACGTCAAGCCCTGATTGGACTCTGTGAGAGGTTTGCACTTAAACAGCCTTCATTAGCGGCACATGCATGTATGCAAACACACACTCGTTGATGATTACAGCTACTGTGGAGGGATTCAGCTACAAGCAAGGATTCCTGCAAGCATCCTATTTTAGGAGAGCACTACAGCTTGAGATTTATAGATGCTGCTTTAATAGGGATGAACTCATAGAGTTAACTCGAGAGTTATAGTTTCAACACATGCAGCACACACACTGAGATACGTTAGCTGGGGAGGTGAACAAGATGGAACCTCTGCTGAGCCACTGTCAGGTGTATCTGGATCGTGTCACTGCCCTGCTGTCTGTACTGAACAGGCGATTGTGCTTGTTTTGATGTGGAGGATAGTCAGCCAATTATTGTCCAGCATCTGGCCACAATCGGAGCAGTTGAATGAGACATTGTTGGCATTGGAACAATGGGGAGTGAACTCCTTTGCCTCAGTGGCTTGTGTTTAGATAAGCATTGTCTTACTGACACACGCACACACACACACCAGTCACACTGATGGTGTGTACACTGCAAAACATGACTAATATCAATTTGAAATCATTTCTGACTATCTAATATTAAGTAAATTGTTTGCATGTCTGACACAGCACTGGGCTGTTTCCCAGGGTCACTGCAGGACCATGTCCACTGGGACTTAGCTGGTCCATTCACTACACTGCATTTTATTGTCCCTGAACAAATAGCATTTGACAGGTGTTCTTGCAGCAAACAGACCTTCTGAATTATTTAGTCTACAGGTAAATATTTAGAGGTGGTCACTTCAGGAGAAGGATAATGTTGCCTGAATCAGAATACTTTGTGTGCTGGTATAATGTAACAATACAGACTGCATATTAGGCGTTTTCAGTATTCAGCCATGTTAGCCTTCCAGGGTGTCATTGTGTCTGCCCACAGCAGGAATGAACTATTAATTCATGTTCAGGTTATATTAACTTTGCTGATCTTGGTGCCTTTTCTTAAACACCATCACCAGGTCAAACTTTATATTTCCCCAATTATTTTATCTATGAGCAAATTTGTGCTAAAGCAATTTTATATTTAGAATGTTCTGCTTTTTCTTTGACGTCTTCCTGTTTCCATGACCAATAAAATTAGATTAAGGCTAATTACTGAAGGCAGAAAAACTCAAAATTCACATGGACATCCATCAGAACATTTGCAAAATTGCATGCTGTGATTTAAAGAACAATAGGCTTGTTAATATATATGTTTTTGATATATAGTATATATATAAGATTGATATATAGTTTTTTTTTCTTTTTGGGGTTTTTTGGCTGGGTATTCTGTTTGCTATATATATATTAATGTTAAAAAGTATTGTATGCACGTTTTAGTAAGCAAAAGGTAGACAACTAAAGTGAATCACAGGAAGGCGTCCTTACAACCATGAATATATTACAGAGTCATAAAGTTCAGTTGTCCAGTAAAAAAGAAAATTGAGTTGGAGCTTCCTGAAAGCTCTCCCTGAGCATCATTATCACGCTAAATGAATGAGTCAGCAGGAAATGGATAGCATGATGTCAGTGTTCATAGTGTTCATTGTCTAAAACAATCTCATGACATGATTTCATTTATTTACTTTAAATCATGATTAATTGGAAATTTGTGAATAATTTTTATCAAGTAGAAATTAGATAAAAGTTTAATTATAGTTTGATCTGTGACAGGTTCCTCATTCATTAAAGTGAAATAAAGAAAGCAGTAATCTGATGATCTGTTCCCTGATTAATTGATTCCCATGATGACTTTTTACTGGCAGCCAAGCTCTTTGTTTTAAACTCGTCTTTCTCTCTCCAACACGTGTAGGTTTTCAGTAAAGACGCTGTTAGAGAAATATACAGCCGAGCCCATCGATGATTCATCTGAGGAGTTCATCAACTTCGCAGCCATCCTCGAACACATCCTCAGCCACCGGTTTAAAGGTAATAAACCAAAAGAACAGGAATATTTGTTGAATATTAACTGCATCTTAAAGAAATTCAATAACGAGGTTTCAAAAGTTGGAGTACACGTTAGAGGGACCTGGCAGCCCTGTGGTTACAGCACATGCCATGTAAGCACAGTCCGACTGAAGACGTTAGCTGCATGTCATACCTCCTGTTCTTCTCCCATATTTCCTGTCTGCCTCTCACTATTACAATCAAATGAAAGGAAAAATATCTTTTAAAAAAAAGTATGTGTTGTTCAGTGGAAGCTGAATGGAAAGAAATAACAAACATTTTCAAATGCATGAGATGAATGTTTGTTATTATTACACGTAAACATTAACTGGAATCAATTTAATGTCAACCAGCTGCTGTCTAAAACTGTAACTTCATCAGTGTTAATGTAAACAGTAACAGTGGGAAAAATCTGTGGACTTCCTTCATTACCAACAGCTGTTTGTAAAGGCACCCACACTGTAACCGAACCAGTTGACCCAAGGCTCCCCCAAGGCTGTATACTGAAATCAATAGACTGTAAAGAAAATATATAATTCATGTTACATTTTCTTTTTAGGCTCAGGCAGCTGGTTCGATGGCCAGAGGTGTTACTGGGATTACATCCGCCTGGCCTGTGCCAAAGTCCCAAACAGCTGCATTAGCAGCATTGAGAGCATGGAAAACATCAGCACTTCGCGAGCAAAGGCAAGTCTGACATGAAGTGATGATTAGAGTATAAATGATGACGTTAAAAAAAAGCAGCAGTGCAAAGTGAGAGAGTGAAAAACAAACATATGGCAAAACAGGATGTTTAGGATGTTCTGGTTTAACCTCTGCTGACTTCTTCAGGGTCGAGCCTGGATGAGAGTAGCCCTGATGGAGAAGAGGCTGTCTGAATACATTGCTACTGCTCTGAGGGATAGCAGAACAACCAGGTCAGAAACCCCAAATATCTGTATATAGAGCAGTATCGCCTTATTCCTGTTTTTCCTCTTCCCACCTGCTTGTACATGTCTCTGCACTTCAGGAGGTTTTATGCAGAGGGAGCCATCATGTTAAGAGAAGAAGCCACTGTGCTAACAGGGATGCTCATAGGTCTTGGAGCCATAGACTTCAGGTGAGGAGCCATGAAGAGTCACTGACATTTATGTACCGTCATCGCCACATCATTTTAGCTGTGTAGACATTTGATAGTTTTTTTTTCCTGCTGTATTTGTGCGTGGTCTCTCTTCCATAGTTTTTGTCTGAAAGGGGAGGCCCTGGATGGGAAATCATCTGCTGTGATTGACTACACACCATACTTGAAATTCACACAAAGGTAATCTTTTGAATGAGGAACCAAGGCATGTTTAGGTTTTATATTGTATATAGTGATATATAGTGCACATACAGTACTATAGGTATGATATTATGCTCAAACTGGCTTCTTCTGTTGTAGCTATGATTATCTGAGTGATGACGAAGATCGACAGAGTGTTGACAGCAGCACAAGTGATGACAGCGTCCCTGAACACCCCTACATCCCCCTGGTTGCTGAGGAAGAGAGCTGGAGCACAAAATGTCGCAAGATGGAGCAGAGGTTCAAGATTGTCAATGCTCAGAAGGTGTGCAGCCATATTTTTCTGTTTGAACATACTAAGCTACAACAACACAAAATAAATATTGTAAATCATGAAGCAACTCACATGGATTATGTCTAATATATATGAAAATGACTTTATTTTTTTACTTGATTTGGACTTGTGTTGATAGGGTTACCTCGAAGAGCTTGTGCGCCTGCGTGAGTCCCAGCTGAAAAACACAGAGATGGAGAACAAGAGGCTAAAGGCCAGACTGGAGGAGCTACAGGGCCAGAGCCAACAGGAGAAGAAGGACCTGGAGGCAATAGTCCTTGAGCTTCAGGATCAGCTGTGAGTGACGTAGACAGATATTATCCAGGTTTTATTATGTTAGTGACACAGCACAAAGACAAAGAGATGCGTGAAGAACCTGCAACAGCAGTATCCAAAATAATTTATCTTAGCATTGTTATCAAATCGCGTCTCATTTCTTGTGCCTCATGGTTGTCAGGACCAGCTTGATTCCATGTGACTCCAGCCACTTGGCCAAAAACCTTTCAATACCCCTGATCAACCAGTGGCCGGTGCTTCAGCAGTACAACAACCAAGAGGACGTCAAGCTGTTTCGCAGGTTTGACTAAGTGTTTGTTTCCTGGACTCAGGGAATTGTACCATTTTGTATTGTTGTTGAATGTTGTCTCTTCATGGCAATAAATGAAATAAGAATCACCCCACTGTAAATTTATTATATTAATAATTTATCACATAACCTACTTGAGCTATTTAATCATACACAGTGCACAATATAACAGACATGAATAGCTGATAGGTTAAAAGTTTAAACTATCACACCTACAGTATACTGCGCTGTGACTGTTAGGGTTGAAATTAATCACATTTCTAGGGGGTGTATTTCTGCTTGTGATAAAATTCTGAGTTTTAATCTGTATCGCACATGCTCTAGTGCTACACTATACTACTGTTACCATTAATGTGTGTTTCTGTTGCCCTGCAGGAGGAGTTTCCCCAGCACAGAGTTGCTGTCAGTGGAGATCAGCCTGGATTCAGACTCTCAGAGGATTGAGGGGAAGCAGAACGGAGGAGCCTGGTGCACAGGTGATAAGTCTCACACTGTACACTGTCTACCACACTTCTAACTGATTATGACAAACTCACATACACACTGCCATTATATTTGTGCCGGACGTCTCCAGGTAAAGATTACACCCCCTCCATGATGGGCTTGTGTGGATCCTTGGTCTCCCTTCCAAGCTGCAAGTCTCTGGCTAGCCTCAAGTCCAGTGAGTGCCTGGTGAACATCAGCACAGAGAACAGTCCTGCCCTCTCTCCCAGCTAGGGGGTGCCAAAGAAACACTGCCAACCACTTCACAGACACTGAGACGATGCAACAAAAAGACTACTTTTGGTGGGTGGACAAATGCGCTCTTTTGTGGCCCTTACGTGAGTCCCTTTACCTTTATGCTCTGAGCCCAGCACTCTCTCATCTTACATTTTTTAAGTGTTTGTGAAAGAGTCGCCTGTCTGTCTGGGTTTTTCCAACAAAGATGCAGGAACTGCTGCTGTACTGCCCGACCGGCTCCTTCAGTTTCACTGTCTTTCATAGTCCTGACGTGATTAAGCCTCCTGGAATGCAAACAACTGGTTCAATTGAACCTCTCTTACATCCTGACATTTAATTTTGTGCGATTGCAGTCAGGTATCTGTACTGGCCACGTTGATCAGAGCTCACTGTAGCGTTGTTCTGTGTGTACTTGTCCATTTGTCTGTGTCTTATCAGTCTGTCAGTGTGTCTTTTTCTGCCTGTTGCATAATGCTGGCAGAATGGACGAGCTGTTATAACCTTTTTAGGGATCAGAAATGTTTTGCCATATTATATCACACAGAGGACGGAAAAGGGATACAAGTAGAAATGGGAGCAGAGGCTTGAGATGAAAACGTTAAAGATTGTTCAAAAAAGCAGCTTCATGAAATGAGGAGGAATGACAGTTTTGGCCTTGTTCAATCATATAGTAATTTAAGATTTTTGGATGTAAGAAAAGTAAGTGTCAGGCTAAGGTTTGCAGACCTTCACTACAATGTGAACATAACAAATATACTATTATTATGTAATATCTGTTGCATATCAGGCAAAATGCATTGTGACTATGCAGAATTTATGTTTTCATTATTTGTTTCTATAAACCAGGCTTGATAGAATAGTTTCAGCAGGAGAGAAATAGTGAATGTGCAACATGTATTTTTGTGTCATTCATTTCTTTTCCTTTTTTTTACCCTGGGATTTTTTTTTCATAATAACTAATTTCATGACTTGTGTCATTTACCATCATGTCAATTGCAATCTCACACAGTGTTGGGATATAGTGTTTTATTTAAAACTGCAATAAAACTGCCTTTTTTGAAACATTAAATGTTGGGATGTACTGGATGTGTATTATTTAAGCGTAGCTCTAGATCTGTTAGTCATTGGTCTGCTCTGCTGGCTTTACACAGTCAAATCTCTAAACTAAATGAGGATGCGTGGTGGATAATGTATGTGTCAAGTAGCAACAAAGAAGAATAATGTATGTAACAAAAGCTTTTTGCACTGCATTTCTTGTGAATTTAGTAGTGCACTGAAATATTCTTTTAACAACATTTGAGGATTGCCACAAATGTTTACAGACATTTATGGCCACCAGAGGATGAATCATAAAAACTTTGGCAAATCCCCGACTTTTCCTGCAGAGCCACAAGTGAAACTAAAATGTTCTCCTCATCTATGGTGATTCTTTAGCTTTTCGTCATGATGATTCAGTTTTAACTTATTCAATAGTCCGAGCTATACTTTATCATGTTTATTGTGAATTAGCCAATGTTAGCGTAATAAGAAGCATAACTAACATGGACAGCATGATATCCATGTTATCCTCTGAATATTGGCATGCCAGTGTTGCTGTCATAGACTTCTTAGCTGAATGCGCTGAATGCTGTGGCTACAAGAAGAACCTCAGCAATGCACGGGCCTTAATGAATTCCCTCCATTTACATTTAACATTTTTCTGCTACTTGGCCACTCAGAAACTGTGTAACTATAAATCTAAATGATAGATTTATAAATAGAAATTTGCTCTAAATCAATAGCTGGCAACACAGTCATTTCATTTACTAGGTTCAAGAAAAACTAACACATGCTCTTTCCCCCCGTGCCTTGGTCACCTTTTGTCCTCATGACGTTCCTTTGTAGCTTAACTTTGTAAAGCCTGCCATCATCTCTCTTCAGATGGTTTTGAATCAGCCTATGTGAGGTCATAGGTTAGGATCATTCATTCATTAACACAGAGGTAAACAAACAGCAGCTGAAGGTCCATGCGTAAATGTTGGAAATAGACACATTCCAGATTGACATATTATCTAATTAACTGCTCGGCTGTAAATGTTTGGATACTAATGGGTGGCTGGAATAGGTATCTGGTTTCTCTTTGGAAGTGAAAGCAACTTAAATTGCTGGCTGCAGTTTCGCTGCAGAGGTGAACAGGCGGCTAGACACATTTCAGCGCTTCACCTTTTCCTGATAATGCACTTTCACACTTTGGTGTGCCACACACACACACACACACACACACGTTATCTTAACAGGGGCTAACGTTCCATAAAACTACTGTAAGGGCACATTTGAGGCGGTTTTGTTAGGGTGAGTGGCGCTGAGAGCCTTAGCGCCGATCTTGGATCTGCATGTAAAAATGTATGTCATGTTATCTTTGCCCCCGTCTCCTGTCCCACCATTGGCACTCCCTTTTAAACAGAGTCAGGACATTTATCTCCCACAATGCACACTGTCTTACACATGCACACACACACCGCCCAAAACCCTTTCGCAGCCCACCCAGATGGTGCACACACACCCAATTGGGGTGATTTAAAATGCCTCACAATGGTATGATGCAATAATTAATGTAGGAATGCATTAATATATATATGTATATGTAAACAGTTTGAAGGTTTACACTTTGTTTGGAGGGAAATATTGCATTTTTACTACTAATATTAATTTGACACTTGTTGCTTTTCATCAAAGTACAGTATAATAAACAAACAACTTATGATGTATTCTCATGGACTGAGCTATATCTGCAACATGTGTGATGCTTACACATGAATAATCAAATGCTTTTAGTATTTTACCTTTTTGGTCCTTTGCTTTATTGTCTTTATTTAAAGGCTATGTGGGCTACTTTTGTGTAATGAAGTAAAGTTTAAAATGCAGAACATTACACTACATCTACTTTTACTTTACAGATCTGGGTAGGGCTTACTGATGATGGTTTGTAGTTTAAAGGGTAAAACACACTGTTATAGCCATTTAAACACAAACCCTATCAACAATAAACTAAAATGACTGTAGCTTCAGTAATGACGTTTCATAAAGAAGCAATAATAAGCATTTTGGTGTCACTGATATAACTTAAAGAGGTTAAATGTAGCATTTCTATATGAATTTAATCAACTAAACCACTTCATGTGAGATATGAACTATGTGGAGCATCAGTAAACTTCATTGTCCGAGGTTTTGACGGATTGATGGCGCATTGTCCAATAGAATTGAAGTCAGTGGCTCCACCGACCAATCGAAAGTGAGATCCAGGGTCGGGCCCGCCCCCCTACTTAATTAAATCCACACCAGCGTGGTGGTGGAAGTGTTTGGAGTGAAAACGGATCGCGGAGGACCACATTGCCACTTTCTGGGCCTCTAAAACACAGCCCAGCCTGAAAACTTACAATGAAATACACTTCGAGGTTTGCTCGGAAGACGTAGGAGTGGACGTGAAAGTGACTTTTTTGACAGTGGAGCTGCTTCCTCGTTCGACAACGGGGAGAAACTTCTCAACATCCTCACAAAGAGACGTTGCTTGCTAGGCTGCTAACTCGCACACAAACCCAGACAAAAACAACAAAAAAACAACGCATAATCACGGCCGAGAGCTTGATCACACGCTGTTTAGTCACGTCTCAAGTGTCGAGCTAAGAGCTGCAGGTTGGAAATGAGATCTAAATGAGTCCAGGCTGAGTTTTGTAACGGTTTTGAGTAGTCCTCATCATCCTCATCATCATCATCATCATCATCACCACCACAGGAGGAAGAGTTGCATCTGGTAACTTTAGCCAGCTAGTTTCCACCAGATCTCCACCACACAGGGTGCTAGTTCCTCATAGTTTAGACCCAAGTGGTCCCAGATTTGTTGCTGAAAACATGTCTGGCCGAAGTGGAGCCGGACAGACGAGGGGAGCTGCTTCGGGTCCACAGCCCCTCAAAGCTACGGTTCCCTATCAGCTGGCCAGCAAGGCTCGACCACACCGGAGAGATGCAAAGACAGGTATGAGCACAACATGTGGATCACTGAAGGAGTATCTGTGTATAAATGTGTTCCCATCCTGTAAAAGGAAACGATATAGTAGCCAGATGCACTCTTAAATGCTGTTACAACAGCTAAATGCATCATTATTGGACATTAAAGTTATTAATTAATTGTTGAACTAGATAATAGTAAAGCCACATTGATTAGGAAACATCTGAGGCAGGATCAGGTGATAAAACAATAATGTCAACAAAGAGGTCACTCAACATGTCAGTCTGTGACATTGCCCGTACAGATTTTTCAGCAGATAAACTACTAAATGATTAATTCAGTGTTAACGTGGCTCTTTATATGTTTCTTTAGCTGTGGGACTATTAAAATGTTATTGTTTTTATCATACTGTTACTGGAATTTATTTCATAAAGAGTAAACTAAACCTCATAAATGACATAATATTATATATAGTTATTACTACAAGCAGATTTATATTTGTTAGTCTGGCAAACTGTTGTAAAGTTAAGTTAAATTGTTTTTATCTTAACCGTCCTATGAAAAATAAAAAAAATTACATAAGATGTTTGCAAAGACTTGGATGACGACTTTCAATTATTAACACATATTATTATTATTATTATTATTATTATTATTATTATTTGAAAAATTAAAGCAAGAAATCTTAATGTTTAGTCTGTCACTAGCAGTTTGTCATTAAAACAATGACTGCCTTCAGTCAGTCAAAATTGCAACTAACTACAGCAGCAATACTTAAATATGTACAAAAAACAGTTTTATGACGGAAAAATTAGATTAGAAATGACAGTTTTATCCTGTTGACATGTTTGTAATACGTTTCTGGTGGTGACAGCTGGAAAGGCCAAACCGCACCAGCTGAGCTCTGGTATGAGGCGAACAATGTCTCTTGATGCCATCATCGGGCCATACCTGCAGGGACACTGGCCGAAAGAACCAGAGGGCCAGAGCAGCCTGACCCGCATGGACAAATCCACTCAGGTCAGCTCCAAGCATGTGTGAACATAATCATACTTCAACGTTTCTGTCACAATGAAATGAATGGAACGTGTTACTCTACAGGAGATTTTTCCATATTCAGTGTTTCATTCAGTACATCATTAATGTGTCTGTTCAGTTCAGAGTTACACGTTTGCACAGGGAAAAAAATTGATAGTAGACTGGGGGAGGGAGGGAGTGTCCGGTACTTGCATAGTTATTACAGTGTCAGAACCACAGCCATGAGAACAGTCCCTGAAGTCAGCTGACGAGGCCGTTTTGGCTGCACCCATCCTCTCTGCTCTGTCTGCAGGCACTCGCCACTGCTGTTTGGTTGCCCACATCCTCCCCCCCTCTCTTTGTTTTTCAGTTTCTTCTGCTCTTTTGCTCTTCTACAAGTGTGAAGAGAGAATCTGTGGGTGTGGATGGTGTGATGTGGCTGCAGATCAGCCTTTGAGCATGAAAAGCTGATCTGTACTAAGTGTGAAAAGATTGGTAAAATATGTTGTGTAAAGTCTCCATGCTCAGATTTTTTATGATCCAAATGCAACTTTGAGCTAAAGTTCTAGTCTATACACTTATTCATTACCCAGGGCTTTATTGTTTTTAGCGTAGCTGACCATACTGTGTTTTTTTATATTCTTCCCAGACCCCAGACTCGTGGTCAGACAAATCCCAAAGCAGGAGAGGAAGCGGCAGCCACAAACGTTCAGCATCATGGGGCAGTGCTGAGCATCTAAGAGAGGTCAGTCTCTGCCTTTGTTGCTCAACATGCAGGTTTGTAACAACTAAGTTTGCTAAACTGGGTGTGCTTTTTTCCTCATTATTCTTTATGTCAAAGAGAGCAAGTTCTTGTAAAAGGCCTGACTCAAGTTTTCTGACAGCATTAAGCAACAGTAGATCAATGATCTCATCTTTAAAGAAACTTCCTTTTTTACAGCTTTCACTAGCACTGCACTTCTCATTGTTGTTTATCTTTATTTTAAATCACCTAAATCAGATTATCACTCGAAATGTTGTTGTAAAATGTGTGTCATGTAAGTTTAAAGGACTTCCTCTGTGTGTTTGTGTGTGCAAGCTTACTGACTGACAGTAACCTCTCTTCATTGTAGATTGCTAAACTAAAACAACAGCTGCAGCAGCGCAGCAAACCTGCAGTCTCAGGGGGACATGACAAAGACCGCCAACGTGGCTATCCTCAGGAGAGCTGTAGCCTAGGAGCTACGCAGGTAATTACTGTCATCAGCACACAACGCACTGTACTACTTACTTTACACCTGCATGTTATAAATTCTATTATGCATGTTTACAAAGTTGAGATAAAAAAAAAAAATCCACTGAAATTAAAGATGTTTTCAGCTCAACTAGCCACGGGCAAGTGTCACTTATTTGATTCATCAAAGTGAATAAAGAAACTGTGCAGCTCATTGCAGGAAATGAATTAAATAAAGCACTGAAGGAACAGGAAGACGACTACATCAAGCTGCTTCTGCTTTTCAGAACGAAATGCATGGTTCTGCTTTTTAGCACAGCTGGTTTACACCAACTTTTTGCGTGGTACCACGCTGGGGCTGGGGCAGCTTCAGACCAAAGTGTTGGTGACATGATAAACTGATTTGTAGAGTTTATGAAATTAGAGTAGGGAGTTACAGACTTGTCAGTTTTTGTAATATTTATCTAATTGTGGGATTTCCGTAATGCATACAGCACATGTAGCTTTAATACTTCACAAATGAAATACACTTTATGTATACAGCTATAAATAATGTAGCTAAATTCACAATAAAGGCAGCTATAAACTGTGCGATTTTGGGCTGTCTCAGATAAAAGATCACCAGATGAGGAGAGATCTTTGGTCATAGAGCAAAAACGTCCTTCATCACACTGAGAGTTTCAAACAATTGTTGTCTTGCAACCAAGGACAGTCTGAAGCCTTTATGATTTGTTGACTTCGTATATTGAAGCTGATTTAGTACTTATATTCATAAGATCCATGTTAAACAGTGTGACTCACAGAGTTGCTAAAATCTCGGTTTGTAGGCAGATTAAGAGGAAACTAGATTACTAGACTAGACTCTTGCTTCTCAAGAGTGAAGCAGTCTGAATTCTGTCTAACTTGTTTGTGTGTCTTCAGACTCAGCCAATTCCCATCCCTCTCGCTCCCTTGTCTACACTGGTCCCTCGACTGCGCTGTAGCGTGGAGGGTCTCAACCAGGAGTTGGAAGGCATGTTCATCTGCCAGCCACCACATCCTCAGCACAGGGTAACATGACATACATGTAAAATGAGTTTATGTGTAAAGTTTATTATTCTTTATAATAATTATATAAACCATGTTTTTGCCGTCTTGTCAGCTCCTTGATGTTCCAGACGGTCACCGGGCTCCGGTCCCTCCACACAGCTGCAGCAGCGGATCTCAGAGTGACCCTGCCACCACACCCCTGTGCTCATCCTCCACCTCGTCTTCACCCTGCTCCCTTCCCAACTACACCTCCACCTCCCCACCTCACTCTGAAGATGTGCCTCTGGACGTGCACCAAGGTTAGTTTAGTTAGAGTACAATGTGTCCGTCAGTCTTAAGGTCACTACAAACAGAACACACACTGTATATTTAAAGCTTAACTTGTGGCTAAGTCACATGTGAACACACAGGAAAATACAGAGAAAATTCATACTAGTTCCACTGAATTTAAGTAATAACTAAAGGAAACTGTGTCACTGGGTCAGAAAGTACCAAATCTAAAGAGTAGTTCTGTAGTCCAGTCTAAGGCTTGCATTTACATGCATTAGTTGTGCCCGCTGTTTAAAAATCATCAGAGATCGGAGGATAATGACAATTTTGTTTTGTCATTTACAGGAATTTTAATACTACAGAGTTTTGCTGTGTTTATTTACCACATATTTACATTAACCAGAACTGACCATCCATAGCTGCAGTTTCCACCTGCTATGCTCTGTATACACTGCGCATTATGCGTGCGTCACGTTAGGACAGTAAGTTTCTCGAGCCACTTGTGAGATGACCTTAAATATCTGATCCCTGGTCTGAGAACGTCAAGTAGCTTTAATCGTGCAACTGGAAAGTTTCTAATTAAACTGTCAAAGCATAATTAAAAAAATAACCATTAGTTTGAAAAAGAAAGAAAACAAAAGGGAATATTTGTCTGTGTGATGTTCACACCTGTTGCAGCTGCTCAAGATACAGCCAAAAAAAATCAGAAAACCGCTCAGACACAGTGTATATTAAGAAAACCACTTTTTCACACATGTGCAATCACACAGGCAAATGTTAGATGTAAACGAGCACACATGCTCATTATTCATCACAGAGTTTGAAGAATAGCATCTGAAATTGCACAGAACTAATAAAAGTATCTATCAGTGTATATATGCACATCTAGTCAAGTCTCTGAGGGCCTTTTTTACTCTGTTTTCAGGACAGGTTGTGCTTATATCACAAGTTGTAAGCATTTAACCACATACAATAAAGTTTAACTGGACAGGCCATAAAACTATAACATTATCTAATAATTGTGTAAAAAAAGTTTAAAAAATCAGAAATGTGAAAAATATTGTGTGTATTAACCCTTTTATCATTGAATATTGATTGTGCTTGGCAAAATCTGGTCGATTAGTCCTTTTGCATCTAATTTTTGGAGAAATAACTATATTAGTTGAGATGAATGCATCCACAGTAATTTGTTATGCCTTATATATGTTGTTGTAAACTTCACCTGACGGATTTTTCCCTGTCGTTTTCAGGGTTAATAGACCGCGCCGAGAGACGTCTCTTGTCTCCGTTTTCCTTCCAGAATGAGACTGACCACTCCCTGCCTCTGCTCATCTCCTCTTCCCCGGGGCCAAACAAAAGTTGCTGCTTCCAGAGGGAACCTCCAGAGGGCTGCGAAAAGGTCCGAGTCTGCGAGGAAACCAGGTACGTGTTGTAAAGCTTGTTGTACTGAGAGCAGCTGGTTTAGTTACACAAATATTTCATACAGAGGGCTTCAGAAACTATTCAGACTCCTTAAACTTATCAGTGTTTTTTTTTTTTGTTCTAAATCAGTCCCTCCTTCAGTAACCCATAAAGACAACGTAACTTTTTTAAAAGTCTCCACAAACGTCTGTTAACTGTTTCTAGTTTCATCCTGGCTGTATGCTTTGGATCATGGTCATGCTGAAGGGTTAACAGTCACTCTAGTCTCATGCCACATTCAGCAGGTTGTGTTCAAGGACTTCTGTATTCGCCCTTCCTTCCATTCTGACTAGTCTTCCTGTCCTTGCTGCTGAGATGCACACCCATGCCATATAGTTTAATTTTGTATCATCAGACCTTTCATCTGAGTCCTTTTAAAGGCCGGTTTGTTTTCAGTTGCTTCTGTTTAACCACTCTACTGTAAAGGCCTGATTGATCAAGTGCTGCTGAGATATTTGCCCTTTCAGCCAGTTGATGCATTTTTGCTGAGAACATGTGAAGTTCTGTTAGACTCAAAACAAACAAGATGCTGTTGGCCACGATCTGCAGTGCAAAGGCTCTGAATGTTATTTTAATACATTAGCAAGTATTTCAGAATATGTTTTCACTTTGTCCTTATGGGTTATTAAATGTAGTTTGATAAGAAAAATTGACTATATTATTAACAGACAAATTTAATATACAACATAGTCAAGTGTAGAAAAGTGAAAAGGCATGGGAACTGTACAAAGCCACAATAAATACTGAACAGTCATTTCAAACTGGGTCACTGTGTGGATGCCCTCTGGTGGTGACTTTGGGTTTTTCAGTGTGTCAGACATTTATTTATTTTTTTACCTTTTGGTTCAAACCTGAAATTAAAGTGTTTATTTAATTTCAACTGTGTTTAGTCAAAGCTCATTTCCAGCACACGTCATTAGTTTCTCACAGGTCTTCTCTCTTCATTCTGTAGTGCTCCACACCAAAACAAACCAACCCTCATCTCCTCCTGCCCAGACCCCAACAAGGTAAACTTCACCCCCCATGGGGGCTCAGCCTTTTGCCCCGTCAGCCTTCTCAAGCCTCTGCTGCCCTCCATGGACCTGTTGTTTCGCAGCCTTGTTCCAGGCTCCTGCCAGACGATGTCCTCTGGCAACCGGGCTGCTCCCCCAGACCTTGCTACTACTACTACTACAGTCATGGGGGACAGCTCTGGGGAGACCCTCGCTTTCTGATCAAAGCTGCAGATGTTTTCTGTTATGATTGTTTGTTGTGCAAATCTTCTTAGTGGTCCGGGAAAGATTTGTTGCTTTAGTTTAGGAAAGGCCCATTCTTTTCCTACACAGATATAAAATCAATATAAAAAAATGAAATATGAAAGATTTAATATACCGATGTGATCCAAGGGACGTGCTTGGTATGATACTTGCCTTTGGATTTCCAGGCTCTAAATTTCAACCTTATTTGCTTGTGTCATTTTATCATCCAAAGATTTGTTTTTGGCCAAACCTGAGTGTGAACGAGGGTCCTTATGGTGGGACTGCAAGATTCCACTCTTAACTCTAAGATGGGGTTTGTTTTATGATTGACCTTTCACCTGTAGCACAGATTTTTCCCCATTTCCCAAAAGATGCCATGACATAAACTTGAGTCTGTTTTTTAAACTCTTGACTGCTGTGTGTCATCTATATCTAAATGTTAGGAGTCTGGGTTCAATAAGAAAACCTCTGCTTCCATATGTTTGTTTTTTAAGTATTCAAAGATATTTATCTGTAATTCACATACATTTTTTTTTTTTTTTACATAACTCTACCTTGCACCTATTGCTGATGTACGAAGCATGACAAATCAGTTGGGTACTTTTTTTATTTGCCTGATTTTCAAACAAAAAATCCACAATGAAATCACATTTTGATTATCGTAGACTGGAGGGAACTTATCAGTTGTTGGGACTTGGGTAGCATCAGTACCTAAACCCTACTGCTCATGTATTCCTGCTTTAAAAATGTTGTTTTCGTTACGTTGTTTACTTGCAAAAAAAAAGTAACTTGTGCACGTTAATGTAAAAATACAAACCTGTTATTCCTTGATGTTCCAGATGTGTGCTTGATGATATGTTATAGTTGAGGTTTCACTGCCTAGTTGACTGACTAACCAGTTTTAGTGGTATAGATTTGTCATGCTAAATGTTTCTCTGAAGCTGACTAGTTGACATTCAGATAGTTTTATTTCCCGTAGACATGTTTGCACAAATTGAACTGCTACGTTTGAGTTGCAATTCTTATTTTTATATTCACTTTTGTACTTCGATGTAAATGTAAGAGTAGTAATGTGTATTTTCTACATCTTTTTCAATTACCTGCAACATAAGCTAAAAAAAAAAAAATCAGTTAATTTTAGTTTTGTTCTGTCTGTATAAGTGAGACAGGTGTTAAAAGAGATGTTGTACCGGGTGGATTTTATGCACTTCCTGGAGAGGGTTTTTCCATACATTAGTCCTGGGTTTAATGTCTCTGACGGGAGTTTTGTTTGTTGTACACGTGGATGGAAAGTCAACCAACTTCGCCTTGTTTTAGGTTCCTGGTGAAATACTGATTTATTGAAATGTTACCCGTTTCCGAATTAGCCTCAATTATTGTTTTATAAGTTGGCGTGGATGCTGGAGATGTGCTGTTATCTCAGGTTCTGTGTTCTGTCCATATAAATATATCAATGATATTGTGTTGTCTTTGTGATTTATTAAATCAGTCTTACGTCATAACTCTAAATGCCCGGGTCTGAATGTCTGCAGTGATTGATCCAATTTGAGTCCATATAAAGTCAGAACATAGCTGTAAAACGAGCTTGAACAATAATTTATGGCATGAGTTGCTTCTTACGGAAATAAAATACAATTCAACAGCTGCGTTGCTCACACTGACACGTCAGAGCTTCTTACAGAAAGATCATTCTCTGTAGTTCTGGTCCAAAACCTCAAACATCAGAACCATTACATCATTTATAGAAACAATAAGTTCTGCCACAGCTGCAGAGTGTTCAGGTTATACAGAAACATATATTGCCTGTGACATTTAAATTAATTATCTCCTAATATTATATACATAATTTAATTCTGCGTTGCTATTTCAGTTGCTTCCACTGGTTAATAAGGGAAATGCTCTTGCTGTATAACACACATCTTCACCCCCCCAGCAGGGTGCAGATGTGCAGCTGCTGTCGTTGCATTGTGCGATTGGCTGACAGTAGAGGGGGTGGTGTGCCGTTCAGTGTACGCTCAGGACGGTCGGAAACCGGACGCGCTCCGCCGCAGAAGCGCACATTTTACCAGTAGACAGCGGCTGTAACGGATTCTGTCGGTGGGAAGATTGTCCACAATGCCGTCCATATTTACGACTGTGGGCAAACAGCTCAGGAACCACCCAGCTGTAAGTCTAACAATCACAATTTAATAAAAACAAACAGTGTTTTTATTACTCTTTGTTAAGGACGCGATTGACATTGTCAATATTGGGAGGACGCTGTGTGTGTGTGTGTGTGTGTGTGTGTGTGATCTCCTTAATTATCAGGGCTGTTATAATGAGCGGCTTTTACTGTTTATTTATACACATTATGTCTTCAATGAATGCAACCATTAGATTATTTTACACCTCATTTATGTGCCTGTGGCCGCATGGATGTCAAATTCCGCGACACGTGTGAGAACATTTCGATGATTAAAGACATTTTACACAATAGATCTTTTACATCTTATTAAAATCCATATCTATCTCCATCTATCTTATTGATTGTCCCTCACAGTCTCTTCGGCGTCATGATTATCTTTGCTCTTTTCTGTTTTTTCCCTTTCTGACATCTTAAAAAAAAAAAAAAAAAAAAAAAAAGGCACCGTCATGCAGCCAAGACGCAGGATGCTTTATTACCGGAGCTATTTGTGTAATTGACTTAACAGAGTGATGTTTAAAGGGAATGATCGTGGTGCGAGTAGGTATGTCCTCAGCCATGTATGCAGACCTTTACTGCACGTCCACTGCATAGTATCTATACGGACACGACTCAAGGGCATGTTGGGGTGTTTATTCAAGGGCGACTGGGTGGAAGTGTTTGCTTTACGGTAGCAGCCACAGACCACTGAAATGATGTGTCCTCTGTCTACTATCAATTAGCTGTTCCATACTAAAACATGAGGCAGTGTCCAGTCTCCTAGTGTCATAATCAATAATAAAGGCCAAGCCTTCCTCTAAAGCTGAGCACTTGCACGTCACACTGTAATTTTTCTCCCACAGTGGAATAAAGGAGTCATTTCCATCCTTTAAACTGGGACACCAACAGGATATGTGCCTTTTTATTGTGTTTATTTTTTACATATCATATAAAACAAGGGAGTGAAACCATTTCACAAGAACATAAAAAACAACTCTGATCTAATCTACCATCCAATTATCTTGTTCTTTGGCCTCTAGCTGATCCCCCTCTTCATCTTCATTGGCGGCGGGGCGACCATGAGTGTGACGTACTTGTGTCGGCTGGCTTTGAAAAACCCTGATGTCTCGTAAGTGCCAGCAGAATACATGAAGTTTTGTTTTGTTGTTGTGGATAAATCCATGTTTTCCCTGTTGTGAAGGGAGGTGGGAGGTCCTGATTTTTCTTTCCTTTTCTCGCCCTCAGATGGGATCGCAAGAACAACCCTGAACCCTGGAACAAAATAGAGCCCGATCAGCAGTACAAAGTAAGAGTTTTTCTGCACACTTTGTAGAAATACCCTGTAGTCCTCATGCACGTTGATCATTTACTGTTGTTTTACGCATGTCTTTATATTGTTAGACTTAATGTACAACCATGTTCTGTGGGGAACAAGCCATATCTGTTCTGTTATCTTGCCTCAAAGTCCATATTACCCTCCTCACGCTGATTGTGGACACTTGTTCCTGTGTCTGCTTCCAGCTATTCTCAGTTAACATGGACTACTCCAAGCTGAAGAAGGACAGGCCGGATTTCTGAGTCACCGTCTTCATGCTGTCATCATCTGACCACGTGACGAAGTACAAAATAAACCTGTGATACTGAATAAATATGTGCTACACATATTCACATTGTTGATTTCTAGTGTGAGGGACGAAGAGATTGTTGACCATATCAACGACTGTATGAATAAAGCAGGCAACCACCTGTTTTACAAACTGATGTATTTATTTTTGACTTTGTTAAATTATTAAAATGATTTCAATCACACGTCTCATTTACTTGTGTTTTTTTATTAACCATTTGAGTTCACGGTAGACACATTAGAAGTTGTAGCTAAAGCATTTCATCTGAAGTTAAAGACAAATCTTTATCTGTGTGTAACAACATTAATGTAAGATCAAGTTCTATGTACAACAATACTTATTTAGTATGCAGAACCACAACCATCATTCAATACACATTACCTTTCTACCCTATTTTATCAGTGGGGTTAGGCTAAATGCTGTCTCGTATAATGCAGTATAATTCAAAAGCACAAACTAAACCCTCCAAAATAACCATACAGTTGAATTTATATATCTCTCCCAACACTTTTAACACAATCTGGACATTAACATATTCAATAAACAAAGATGTACTGCAGAGCTACATTTATTTTAGCTATGTGTACCTAATAAACAGCCAATTTAGTGTAGTTATAGAGAGAAATCAACTTGAATTTCTACATCGTCAAGCTAATTCCTAATTGTATGATTGCCAATTATCCCTGACCTCTGCTCTGAAAACCAGAATTGGTGGTCAATCAGGTTATTAATTAGTAAATTTAAACATTCAACATCAGCATATTCAATGTGGTTGTAGCTGTTGAATGCTTGTAAAACAATTCATTTTAAAATGTGATTAGCCAATATGATAGTGAATGCAATAGTATATTTTATTTAGAAAAGAAAACCATAAATGGTGATAAAAGAGGTCCTGCATGGCAATTACTGTGCAGTGAGTAATGAGAGCTTGTAAATCAGTAACTGGGTGGGGGAGTAGAACTTTAGCTGTCTTTTCAACAGAAAGTTAAAAGTGAATGTAAACAACATCCTGAGCATGATTCACTTCCGATCATGCACTGAATTTTGCTGTCTGTAGGGAATAAATCTTGGGTGGAGAGCAACTGTCTGCCTGACACTGATACTGCAGCTGGTTTGATTTCATGAGATTGTATCAAAGCAAGTCAGGAGGGGTGATCACTGACCACACAGTTTAGTGTGAGGTTTTTGGATGAATCTGATGAGGGCAAAGAGCTGTTCCATTACCCTTATAAGTTGGTGAGGTAGCAGAAAACCCTACCTCTAAATGTTTTCAATTAATATTCAATTTTTGATTATTAAGACATTTCCGCATTAGGAACAATCTCTTTATTCTTGTGTTTCCTTTGTGTCTTCCATTATGCACACATTCATTCTAAACAAACAAGTAGTGGTTGAGAATTGAATTTATAAAAAATACAATTCTGCAAAGAATAGGCTTAATTTACATTTTCACATTTACCAAACACAACAAAATTTGAGTTGTCCCTCGGTTCTTCAGTTGGGGGCGATGTCGCTCTCGTTGGAGACAAACAACTGTTCAATTAAAGAGTAGAAGAAGAAACACACGTATTCTCGCGAGGTTTCACTTAAATGTAACGCGGGAATTATTGCGTTGAATTGAATTCGTGGTTGAATCAGTACTAGCTGCTAGCAGATCGTGTATTTAGCTAAATAAATACTATAATAAGACTTTCCGCCAATTCAGCAGCGTTTGTCGGAACTGTGGTTGTGGGAAAAGTTCACCTGGTTCAACAACGACGCAGGTTGAGACGGTTACAGAACTGTTTTGCTGTCGGCCGTCAGCTGATCAGCTGACAGTTTCTAACGTTAGCTATGGACGCTACTGAAGATTTGTCTGCTCGGGTCCTGCTGAAACATATTCTCACCACCGAGACACCCAGGACTCCCGTGACCCGCAGGTACTAAACAGCTCCTTAACCTTTAAGAAATGTTTTCAGGGAAGTTGAACAGTTAGCAAGCAACCCCAGACTTAACGTTAAAGAACTACCACTTGCTAGTGCAATGCTAGCTAACGCTAACGTCAACATAGGAAGTGTTGATTTCTAAATTGCTGCAGGTGATGACTTTGTATTCACTTTTGAACCAGCGTCAACTAATAATGTGCTGTCTCGTCTTCAGTGCTGCTAGAGTGCACAGTGCCAGCAGGACCACGCGTAGCAAGAAAGATGCTGGTGCCCAAACCCCGCAAAACATCTTGAGACGAAGTCTGAAGCATAAAATGCGTGAGGTGAGGAAGTCAAGCACCGTACGGGCTGGTAGTGGACAGGTTGAATATGTTAAAGTTGATCTGTCTATCGTATTTCCAGAGTATTACCAGGAAATCCCTGCCTGCTACTACAAGAAGAAGGACAAATACTCCTGCGCCAGCATCATTGGGATTTGATGAGGGAGAAACACCACGACACATACTCAGGAACATCCTGTTGACAGGTGTGTGTATGAACCTGCTTTTCCTTGTACATTATGTTGCAATTGCTTCTTTTTTATTCCTCAGTATAATTTGTTGTGTGATACAGAGCCTGTGAAGACCCCTATTGTACATGAGACAGCTGCATCGGAGGGGCCACAGCTGCCTCCAGCCAATTCCAGCATTACTAGGAAGCGTCCCAGGTGTGTGTGTTTGTGAATGTGTGAACCAGGATGTTGGAAAGAAATATATAGTGAGTTAATTTTTCCTTTCTTGACTTTCAGTACTGATCTGTCAGGGCTGGATCTGCCTGATTTAACTATTGGCAATGCTGTAAGCACTGCAAAGGGACTAAGAAGAAAGAGACCAAGGAGAAGCCTTAATGTAACTGCTTTTGAAAAACGGCTTAAAGACGGAGATGGTAATGTTGTGGACTTTACTGACATGCTCCAATGACAGATAGGGATTGTATAAGATCTTATAACTGTTTGATGCTTATGCTTACAGATAATGTAGTGGAAAATGAAAACGAAGAATCAAGGGTCGAGCACTCATCACTTTCTTTGTCAAGGTAAATTGCATAAAAAACTATATATATATATATATATATATATATATATATATCATGTAGTATCTTTATTATATAGAAATACTATCGGACATTGTCAAATTTACTGCATTTGCTTTTATTCAGCAGAAACTTCTTTTGTGTTTATACAACATTTAGATAGCTTTTTTTAATAACAATGACCTTAGCAACTTGTTTTGCAGTTCCACTTCTCTGAATCTAAAAACTCCCTTTGTGGATGTTCGGACTGAGAAAAGGGGCCTGCAGAGAAGGGTTTCTAACCGTCGAAAAATTACAGAGGAAGAGTTTGGCGCTGCTGTAAATAATAGACAGGTTGGAGGTAATTAAAATATTCTTAAACTACCAAATGTACCAAATTTTCTTCAGATGTTTCTACAGATTTTAAATTCTGTATTAGCAAGCAGAGGTAGCTTGTTGTTCTTCTATTCCCTATGTTGTAACCAGCAGCACTTTAATTGTTATTTCACTTCCTTTCACCCAGGAGTAAGCAGCTTTATGCCAGTGGAGCAGGGTCTCAGTGAAACCGCCTATTCTGAGGGCTTTACTTTGGGCTTAAGCAAACTCAGTGAACCTGATATCACAACTGATATTGTCAACTGTAACACAGCTCTCTATGCCCAGTCAGATGCCATAGCCTCCAACCTTTCCATTGTTGCAACGCAGGACAAACCCACAGTGATGGCCTCTCAGCTTCAGAGACAGATACAAGAGTTAGAGGATGTGGAGAAGAGCAAGCTGATGAAGGAGAAATCAATGTATAAATTTCTAACTGAGGATATAGTTGAACCTCAGGATGGGGAATGGCTTTTTCATTTGGAGGAAGATGTGGATGCACCTGAATTTCAAAAGGAGGACAGGAAGAGTACAGCTGATGGTGTGGCTATTTCAAACTCTGAGGAGGTTGCAGCTGAGACTAGCATAAGGGAAGATACGCCTTCATCTGTGGAGGGAGAGGACAGGGTGGAAGCTCAAACAGAAAAGGAGTTGCCTCAAACTGAAGAGGATGCTGTAACCAGTTCTCAGTCTGGGGAAGAAGAGGTTGCAACTGATTCTCAGGCCAGAGAAAGAGAAGATGCAGTTGACTCTCAAACTGAACAAGCAGACGGTGAAGTTGATTTCCAACCTAAAGAGAGTAAAGATGTTCCTTTGTCTGATTCTGAAGAAGAACTTGCACCAAACTCTCAAACCGAAGACGAAGATACAGACAAATCTCCCACTGCAGAAGGTGATGCAGTTGATTCTGATGAGGTTGTTGAAGCCAGGTCTCAGTCTGAGGAAGAAGGGGATGTGGTTGGGTCACAGACTGAAGATGAGCATGATGTGAGGCACGAGGAGGAAGAGGGCGAGCACGGATCTGAACAGCTGGAAAATAATTTGGAACACATCAGTCGAAGGGCTTATCGCTCTGAGGGTGGCCTTATAATGGCAGTTACAGATTCAGGTGGGGATCTGGTGGATGCCCCAGAGGCAGGTAAGGTCAGAAAATATAATCTCTCATCTTGGATAACAGGGCTGCAATTGCCAATTAATCTAGTAACCTTTACAAATCTTTTTTTTTTTTTTTAGTGTACTATATTTTTATTAACTGATGTGTAAAAAATAAAAGTAAAAGTAAAAAAATGCCTGTTACAGGTTACCAAAGCCTGACGTGTCTTCTGTAAATAGCTCATTTCAACAGTCCACAACTCATATCAAGTTTTGCAATGTGCAGTTTATGCAAAATAAGTGTTGTTTATGTGTAGGGTGGCCTGATAGCAAGTCCAAAGCACACAGTGCTTTTGATCAACACAGCAGCCTGGAAATGGGAACTCCTTATAGCAGTCAACCTCACACTGGGATATCTGACTTGGCGGAATCTTCAACTCAAGGACAGAAAGATGCGTCTTATGCAGCCTTCAAGTCTGATGCTGATAAAGAGAATTCTGTTAATCAGCTGGACGTAATGCATGGCACTGAGGACAGCAGCCACCCGAGAGATGCTTCACCTGAAGAAGCTGATGAGCAGGAAGAAATATGGGAGGATGAAGATGATGGGGAAGGGGATGAAGGTCAGTTCCTCTCTTTGTGTGTGTGTGTGTGTGTGTGTGTGTGTGTGTGTGTGTGTGTGTGTGTGTGTGTGTGTGTGTGTGTGTGTGTGTGTGTGTGTGTGTGTTGTGTGTGTGTGTGTGTGTGTGTGTGCTATATTTTAAAGGAATGAGAAGATTAAAGAAAGACCTGTGAATTTTTCTAAAATCTTCAGAGATCCCCTGCAAGACTCCAGCATTTGTCAAAGAGAAAAGGAACTTTGTGCACACCGATCACTTGGCCTCACCCTCTCTTCTTAAAAATATTAAATCCAGGTAAGTTGTTTGGTTTGCTACACTAAAACATTTAGTCCCTTAATATTTATATACTATAGCAATACTTTTAATACTAATGCTACATACAAATAAAATTGTCTCAGGCTCATATAATTATAATATATTGTCCAACTGGTCCAGAATGAAAAATATTATTATTATATTTTTAATACAGTTAAAAGGTAAATGTTATTGACATGTGTTTTCTTCACTAGTGGCCTTAATTTGATTATGCAGGTTTAATTTTAACATATTTTGTTATTTTCGAGTGTTTATGCTTGTTTTCTTATCAGTAGTACAAGTGAAGCCAAACCTGCAGCCAAACCTAAGCAGGCAAGAAAGAGAAGGGGAGGCCCAGCTAAGAAGGAACCAGGCCTTCCCAAGAACTACCTGATGGGCGTTTTCAAGCACTTTGCCAAAACAAAGGTCTCTGCAGATGTTTATCCTGTCCTAAAAGAAATGTAAGTAGCTATGACTACAGATGTTATAAATTACAAGAGTAAATTGGAACCACTTAATTGAAAAGTAGTTGTATAATTGAATGTAATTTAAGGAAGCATTTTAACCTCTTTGTAATTTTGTGATTATATCTCACTATTATGATAACTGATGTTGCCCTTTGAACAGCATGAATACATTTTTTGATCGTCTGGCGGAGGACTTGGAGACCTACGCACATCATGCAAAGAGAAGCACCATAGAGTTTGAGGATGCCGTACTTCTGTTAAAAAGGTTTGTGTATTAAAGTAGGTCTACCTGCGGTTTTAGGAAAGCATTAAATACATCTATGTACATTTGTATAATAAGAAAGGAAGAGCTGGGAAGAGGGTGAGACAAGTAGGAGACAAAAAGAAAACAAAATTTCTTTGCAGAAAACCCAAACACTGGAACTGCAAAAAAAACATTGCATACATTTTTATTTCACCTATAGTTAATATAAAGGTGCATTTCCACTGGAAAGTTCCTGGTATTTGTCTTACCCGGGAGCCTTTCTTGTGGTAAAGGTTACTGTGATGGGACCAATCCTTAAAATATTAGTTGGATCAGTGGAAAACAAAGCAAAGAAACATGTACTATAGAGACACTGTAAAAACACTGTTGATGAACAGACACTGCTACACAAAGGCTGTACTGACCTCTAGATGGCAAACTTGAGCTCCACGTTTATACTGATGAAAAGGGTTGGAAGCTGTGACACAATCATTCAGCATAAAGAACAAAACAAATTCTAATATATCCTTCTACAAAACAGTCATTAATGAAAGTGAGCATCTTAGCAGCATTGTAGTTAAAGAAATTGCCAATTTTGAACATGACACTTTTCTCAGATTTAACTTAACTGGTCTGGTTTTGTACTTTCCAGACAGGGGTATGTGAATGATAAAGTGCCAGTGGAAGCGCTTATTGAAAAATATCTGCGCATGGACCAGCGCAGGATCCTGATCCCCATCGCAACCAGTGGAAATGTCGTCATCCCTAAGAAACGATAACTGTTTCCATGATTTGGATTATGGATTTATCTCTTGTGCTGCACTTGTACATTTTACTTACGCTGCATTTGATTTGGATGATGGATGCTATTCAGAATATTAAGGTTTCTGTAAATCTGTAAATATCTTTAACATATTCTTTGCCAACTCATGTATGTATGTGTCTGTGTAACTATTCTCCTCATCTGTATTAGAATACTGTGGAATGTTTGATTGTGAGTATATACCTTTGTCTAATTCAGCATGCATGCAGTCTTACATGAGTAAAAGTATGTCAACCTTTTACATTTATCTTTTCATGCACATATTTTCTTTCTGACTTAAACAAAATAGGATGTGCAGACATGAGTTGAAATAAAGTTTCTCTTTTACATATTTGCTGTGCTTGATGAGAGACACTGTTATACAGACACACATTTAGTTTTTGTATATGGGAAGATAAAGACGCATTACAGACTGTTTCAAGGTGAGCTGATAGAGAATCATTACATTCACACTTTAATTAAGGTCAACCTTTAGCAGCCAATAGCCTTCCCCTCTTCTGATTAAATTAAGATAAATGTGTGTTTTCATTTAGGTATATTGTTGACCTCGTACCTGTACAAATTTGTTCTGTGAGGACATTGAGATCCATAAATGCACACACTCTGTTTTTCACTTTAGTCCTGGTCTTCCTCCACGACAGCAGGGGGTGCTGTTTGCGAGACATCACTTTCCAGACCTGCCAGTTCTACAGACAGCTAGCCTGTTAGCTAACAACAACAGAAGATCCCGGCCAACTATCGTTATAATTTAATTCCACCTACAGGTGAGTCTGTCGATAAATATAACGTGAAGCAGCAGTATAAGTACAAACGACCTAAATTCACACGACAAAGAAAGCTGTGTTGTATACAGAGTCGCAGCTTTGCGGCAGTTTCTCCGACCTTTTTGTTTGGTTTAGGTTAGCAGCTACAGGAATATAGCTAACAGCTAGCTAGCTCAATCGAATTAGCTGGCATGCTATCTCTAGATTATTGAACTACAGTATGTATATATACATAACGATATCACTTCTGGTATTGGTGCATGTTTTTTCTTTCCAGGCACGATAGTCTTAACGCGTAGCTACAATAAAGATCCAAATCAAAGTAAGCACCATTATCGATTATATGTATTGTTAGCAGGTTAACAACCTGCTACTGTTACCGACTACATTAAGTCTTTCAGTTCCTACCTAATAAAGTCTTACTAGGTTACTTTCATAAAAACATGTTGATATTGTATGTGTCGTAAGTATGAGTTATAAATATATGGTTGTTTATGAACAGTGGCCTAGAGCATGAATTAATACCCAGGGCCTTTATAACAGATTTTTATTATAACATTTATTATACTGTTGTGGGTAGTTTGTTGTTTTAGATTTCCTCTTATAGGTGCAGGAGCTGTTTTCACAGGTTAAATAAACCGGCTAGTTGACCAGCTGTCATTTACAATTGTGTAATTAGAAATAGGATACTTGAAAGGAATAACAGACCTCAGATCTTGTGGATATGACCTGTGGTATGAATAAGCAGGGTTCACTGGAAATAGGCCAAACAGAACACAAACAGTGATGTCACTTCTCATCTCCTCTTATTAAAAGGCTGTTTTACATATCTGTCATGCAGACACACCAACACCAGTTTAATGTAACGCAGGCCACTAACATATCTTTGCCAGAAATACTTGTCATGTGTGTATGAACTAGTTTAATTTGTTGTTCTCTATGTAGTGAGAGAACAACTCTGGCAACTTTTAAAGATATACTTCTGCAAGGCCCACTTCCAGTAGTTGCAGTATTTTTTATGATGCCTTTTTGTCTACTTTTGCCATTTTCAAGTTAAAAACCTGCGACACAGCATATCTGAAATGGCCTTTAAGTTTTTCCTGAGTCCATCGTTTTGCCTCCTACATACACTGAGTGCAAGTAACTCAGTTTAGCTGAGTTTATATTTTGTGTGATTACCCAAAGGACAAATGCGATAACTTTCAGCTTGCAATTTTTAAAACGGTTTAATAAATGTAATTTGAAAAAATTAGGTCTGAATTGGTCTGAAATCTCAGGTTTCAGCTCCGCAGTAAATGTGGTCAATCGTGCTATTAAAACTAAATAAATAAGTATATGTGTATATTTTTAAATTCAAGAATAAATGGCAAATTCACAATATTACGTTAATGAAGTGCTAGGTGATGTTAATGACTCTCATTTAGATGGTTGCCCTTTCTAGCAAGAAACAAAAAACTGTCTGAAACTGCTGGAGCCTGCGGTCAGATTTATCTTTATTTATTTTTTTATTAACATATTGTTAATTCATGGTTTTAATTGAAACTTCATACAACCTGTCATAGACCTGTATTTTATTTTTACCCAATGATACTCTGTGAATGTAGAATGTATTGAAGAATAATTTAACTGTAACCTCCAAAACAAGCAAACGCAGTTTTGTTGTAAAGCTCTGTAAAGCTTTTAAATATCCTTAAATGACAGGATTAATTCAAGCCTGTGGGTATGTTTGTCCTTGCAGGTCAACATGTCTACTGTAAGGGTACTTGTAATGGTATGAACCAGGTGACTGGAGACATTAGATATGCATTGAGTCCTCTCTGTCCTTTAACCTCCTGTGCCTGGCGAAGTGAGGAGGGTTTTAGTGAGGAAGTACAGGCAGGAGGTGAAGCCTGGGTGCTAATGCTTTTTTGCCCTGTCAAATCCCCTTCAATGTAATTGTGGGTCTGCACAAAGTCGGGGATGAGAGTGAGGCAAGCTGATCGCTGTAGCAAAATCAATAGTTCATACCTCTCTGAGATTGAGTTTTTAGGAAAGGAGGAGCACCATGACCAAGGGCAGAATATGAAATCACTCCAACAGTGGCCCAACACGCTCTGTGCAATCAATCCTCAGTCCCTGTACCAATTATAGTATTAAGGTTTGTCTGTGGCTTACTGCAGCCCTTAAAGACCAAAGCTTTCGAAATAGACATTGTGTTCACTGACACTTTGACAAGGGTTGCATTTTTTATTCTCCTTGGAAATTGCTTGGAAATGAATGGATGGAGTAAAATGTCAACAAAAAGGCATTGTTGTCTAACTGCACCCTATCTGCCATATCTCCACAGATGTATATGCGTACATTTTATGTGTCATTTGGTTGCTTTGACCTACAGATGCAATTATTATTTTACAAAATGTTGTTTTCTTGCTGTGATGTCTAAAATCCTAAATATGTTTTTTTTTTATTTAGTAGTTCTGATGTGTCTAATTAGTGATCGTATTCTGGCTGACGATAACAATCACGTCTGCTCATCTGGCGTTACGTAATTTCCTGTAATGTTTAGGGTCATTGTCCTGTTGCATCTTGCAGCTTTTTCTGAGCTTCAGCTTATAGAAAGCTATCCTGACATTATTCTGTTGGATTCCTTGATAAAATTGGAAATTAATTTTCCCAGAAAATTCTACATTTGTTTCGTCTGTCCAGAAACATTTTCCCAGTAGTGTTGTGGAGTATCCACATGGTCTCTGGTAAACTTCAGGCCTGGTTGGAGAGCAGTGGCTTTGTCTGTGGTGTCCTTTTGTGGATATAATGGCTGTTCAATGTATTGTGTATAGTTCACTCCTGACCAGAGATGTTAACGAGTCTGCAGCTGTTACTCTACAGTTCTTTTTCATCTCACTGATCATTCTGTGTTGTGCCTTTGGCATGATCTTGGCTCTGCCCACGTCTATGGAGAGTAACTGCAGTACCAAATAATTTCCATCAGATCATGTCATGGCCAATTTATGTGCCGTTTTGTTTTCTTACGACTCTAGATTTCATAAACAATTATAGTTTATTTCTACAGCAGACACAACAGTTGTGCAACAGTTTTTTCTGTTTACACACAGTCCATGTTTTTCACTTTAATGAGAAGCTAGTGTTAGGCTGTCATTCATGTTGTTCCACAACTCCCAGAAAAATGAAAACCGACGTGCTAAAAAATGTAAATGCAAGTAATTGTGGTGACTGCTAACTGTGATGACATTCACATTACATTCATTTAGTTTTTTTTTTACACAACAATACCTAGTTGCTTTTTGTCATTTGAACACTTTTAATTTGAAGCTGCAGCAGTAGGAACTTTTCAGATTGTATTGCAGCTCTGACGTGTAAAAGAGGAAAGAGGAGAACAGTAAAAGAGAGGCTGTCATCAATTTCTTAGTTAAGCAGTGAAAATATAGGCAGACTCCAGCAATACAAATAGCAATTGTACTGAAAAATACAGACATTTTGATTTAATTAAAAGCTTGACATTTGTAATCTACATGCCCGTAATTCTTATTGTTCAGTTCATTTTCAGTCTCCTTGTAGTTAAAAGTTGAAATGCAGAGTATTAAGACATTGGTAGATGAAGTGTGCATCTTCATCTCAGCTCATCTTACCAAGAATCTGTATTTGATTTCTCTCTCATACCTCTGTTTGATTGTCTTTTGTCTCCATCTTACCTCTTTTTGTGGCAATTTCTCTCTTCAAATGGTCCAATAGACGGTGGCTCATCTTTCATTCACTACCATTTTTTTCCACTTGGCTTCTCCATCACTTTACTTTTCATTTTCTTTTCTGTAGCACCTTCCTCTGTTTTCATCTTCTGGCTCCATCTTCAAAGTTGCCACTTTTCTAGATTCAACAAGATTGTTGGCTTGGGTAAAGGCAGTCTCTGGTAGTTTTCTGTTTATTAGATACAGTAATATTACTGGCTGACCTGATAACTTCAGTAACGCAAAAAATATTTATTCTGTGTCCATTGACATGGCATTAGGCTAAATATCTGAGCTTGAGTCAGGAAAGTGATGTTAGTTAACCTCAGATTTGTCCTGTTAAGACACAATTTTCACTCTCTCTTTTTAAACATGTCAGGGACTGTGGTCAAAAATCAAAGGGATACAAACAATGGTTTGTACTTAGTAGAGTAAAGTAGAAGCTACTACATGGATTCAAAGGGGTACCAGCAAAACATTAGTTCACATCATTAGACCGTTAGTGTAGCATGCCCTTCACATATTTACAACCTGCACAGCCTTTAAGGAGCATTATGTTTTTTTAACAATGAGAGCCAGGAAAGAAAGTGACTTTACAGCAGGATAAAAAAGACTCTGAATCAGGCATCGTGTCAAGTACCTTAGGGTCCACCCCAAAGATGATGAAATGGGTGCAATACAACACCTGTATACTTTTACTTGAGCAGTGACACCAACATTTGGTCTCCTTGTTTGTGCCAAATTAGTGGTTCTGTAAATAACTATCATTACTACTGAGCCCCTGCAAGGTTATCTAGCGTGATGGGCACTGGAGTAGATATCCTGTATGAGTGAGTGACAGAGATGATTATTGCTGCAGATGCGCAGCTAATAATGTAATTTATACTAATGAATGTTTTCATGAGGTGATGTATTCATGTGCAATCATTTCTCAATCTTGCACTTAGAGTAAAATAATTTGAATTTCTTTGTTTATTTTAACAGTTTATTTTATTGTGGATGGCTGGAGCCTTTCCCCGGCCCGAATTATTCATGTGTTAAGAGTCATCGTTAAAATTTGTGAGTTAGAAAAACAAAAAAACAAAACCAACAATTACATTTTTTTTTTTTTTATCAGATCTTAATTTTTAAAGAGAGAGAGAGTAATTTCTTAACAGCTATCTACTGTAGTGTTTAGAACTCAGTTATATATGGTGAATTAAATAATTTGTGGCATTAAAGTTAGTTAGAGTTAGTTTATGTGTGTATTCATAGAAGAGAATCACAAATCTGCATGGCCTGTCTTTGTGCCGTGAAGTTAATTTAGGAACCTTGGATTTGGCTTTGTGGTTCCAACCCTCCACCGCAGTCCTAGGAGACACCTTGTTTATTTACAGTTTATTTTTGAAACTTAATTGTAATTGCAGCAGTTATTGATCTGAGAACAGGCGTGGGCCATCGATCTTTTGCTGTCCCCTGATAGGTCAGGGGCAATTCATCTATCCCAAGCACAGCAAACCTCAATAGCACCACAGTATGGCCATATGAATTAAATGATATTGAGTCTTAAATAGATTGATGAAAAATACACTGCTCATGTGTTGCATCCCAATAAGCTGTGCTGTCTGTCTCTGTGTTAGATGAATTTATTTCAACCTTCAAGAATATGGGTTTTAAATTCTAGTCTGATTAAATAATCACGTTCACATTGTCATTTTCTAGGGGGCCACTGCTTCCATCTGGTGTGCACTGATGCAGATGGACGTCAGTACTGAACATTGACGAGTGGAAGTGACAGATTCCTCCTCCTCACCCTTTTGCCCCCGACACCTTCTGTCACGCTGGCAATGTCAAGAGTCCCGAGTCCCCCACCCCCTGCGGAAATGTCCAGCGGGCCCGTGGCCGAGAGCTGGTGCTACACACAGGTAAAGTGACGACGCGTGAACTGTTGACGTAGTAACATTGTCTTTAACCTCAAAAAATTACTCTGAGCCTTATGGATTATTTTTTCTGTGCCAGATCAAAGTGGTGAAGTTCTCTTACATGTGGACCATCAACAACTTTAGCTTCTGTCGCGAGGAGATGGGAGAGGTCATCAAGAGCTCCACCTTCTCTTCTGGGGCCAATGACAAGCTGAAATGGTGAGTGGGCAAGAAAGCTGCTTTTTGTTGTGCACTATGTTCTAAAATTCAGATTTACAGTATTTATAGTCTTACTGTATGTAATGTAGATGTAGATTGCTGAGAAACTTCTGAAAAATCCCTCGCTGTGTGTGTCACAAATTCGAGTACAGTTTTTCATATTCTGTATTATGAAAGTCTTTCATAATTTCAAAACTTCAACACACTGCAAACACGAAGGGTCAGACTAGTACAAATGATGACGGACACACCCTGGAAAAATTAGGGCGGCAGAGGACCCACTGCTATCGGCTTAGTTTAAACATAATTAGTCTTAGATCTATTTTAACTATGCTTTTCTGCCTACATGGATAATTGTTTAAGCATATTTTTGCAAATTATTATGTAGACAGGCTTATTTACATTGACACATAGCAAAATGACCAATTACCAGAGTAATTTACAGTGACAGTATTTACAAAACACTGTCACAGTAAATGATACCATACTTTTTGCAGTGTTTCCAACTGTTGCACTCTCTACAAACAGGTGTTTGCGAGTGAATCCCAAAGGCCTAGACGAGGAGAGCAAAGATTACCTGTCTCTGTACTTGCTGCTGGTTAGCTGTCCAAAAGCTGAGGTGCGCGCAAAGTTCAAGTTCTCCATCTTAAACGCCAAGGGAGAGGAGACCAAAGCTATGGGTGAGTGAACTGGGTTGAACAACATTTAACTTGAGTAGAGTATGTATAAGTTATAGAGTAGTTGTAAACCTTCCTCTGCAAATTTCTACCACTTGGACTTAACCTGTCTGTGATGTCCTGGCTACCTGCAGAAAGTCAAAGGGCGTATCGCTTTGTCCAGGGGAAAGACTGGGGCTTTAAAAAGTTCATCCGGAGAGACTTCCTGCTTGATGAAGCTAATGGTCTTCTACCTGATGACAAGCTGACGCTTTTTTGTGAGGTAAACTCTTGGTGTATACTTATTATGTACCCAATTACAATTTTTAATTAACATAAAACATAAAATAAAATAAATTTCTCTCCCTCAGGTGAGTGTGGTGCAGGACTCGGTCAACATATCTGGGCAGAACACCATGAACATGGTAAAGGTGCCTGACTGCCGACTAGCAGATGAGCTGGGGGGCCTGTGGGAGAACTCGCGCTTCACAGATTGTTCCCTGTGTGTGGCTGGTCAAGAGTTTCAGGCCCATAAAGCCATTCTGGCAGGTGCATATTTAGATGTTTATTTATTAGTTAGCTGTCTGATTATAGATCAATTCCACCATTCATATATTAACTTTTTTTTATTGTCCTAAATCTCTCCGTGTCCCTGCTTCAGCACGCTCCCCTGTATTCAGCGCCATGTTTGAGCATGAGATGGAGGAGAGCAAAAAGGTGAGCCCAAGGTCCTGATGTTTTTTTGTTTTTTGTTTTTTATTCTTAGACATCAATTGGTTTTGTTCTCAGACTCTCACTGCTGTGTTGAAGGGTTAAAGTGAGTGAAGGATTGTGTGCTGTCAGATGGCTGCAGCACAGAGCTGTTTGGTGAAACTGAATAATAGCACACCTGAAATGAAATTGTCCTGCTGCACTTAGGGGTCAGGATTCATCCTTCACTGGCAAAACTGCAGAAGCAGGGAATTGCTTTTTTCATTTGTGCACATGTGACTGTAAGAAATTAAACTGCATCAAAAGATTCCAAATTTTTTTTTATGATCAAGACTGTTTTAGATTCTGTGTTGGAATCTTTGAAAGATTAAAATCTTTCATTCAGGAATTACCTTGTCTACCATGTGGAGTTTGAGTTGAGTGTTTATTGCAAATTAATAGATGAAATAAAAGAACATTATGTTTTAACATATCATAAGTCATTTAAGATGTTTGGTAAAAAAACTATTATTAAGCAACAGACAAATAAGAGACTTGGCTACATGGTTCCTTTAAGTGCACTTATTTACACTTCTGTCTCTACTCTTTTTCATCACAAATATTACATTTGAATTTTTAAAGTCTTAAACTCAAATCATTCATCAAGTAATTTAACTTGGATATTTATTACATTATTTTTGCAATAAATTGTGTTATTTATAAAAAATAACCTATAAAACTATGTAAAAAAATAAATTTACATATATAAATAACATTTTGCTCCATTTAAATAACAAAGTACCACTTTCTATTCCATTACTGTAAATATTAATAAGTTGAGTTACAGAAAATGCAGAAACATGAACATGTTGTAGTTGAAGCTCATGTTGTGGTGAAATGCTCTAATCTTTTTGTTTATTGTCTGTGCCCAGAATCGTGTGGAGATAAACGACGTGGAGCCGGAGGTTTTCAAAGAGATGATGTGCTTCATTTACACAGACAAGGCTCCAAACCTGGACAAGATGGCTGATGACTTGCTTGCAGCAGCTGACAAGGTAATATGACAACACTGGGCACATCAAGGACATATCAGTGTCACAGATGTTGATCTATTATAGTTTTTAGGCCATCACTTCTATGGTTTACTCACCACAGATGTTAATATGGCAGTCTGGGTCATCTTTATTTTGCCAAAGTTGCTGGTTATTTTGTTGGCAGCAGAGATTGTGAGATTTGACTGTAAGACATAGTTAAGTAATAAATGTCTGGTAAAATCCATTAGGATTTCAAGAAACCGTTTCTATCTCAGTTCAAGGGTTGCAATTATATTATATTAATATCCTAAATACGGCATAGACAGAATGACCAGACTGATTTTGACGTCATTTCGTACTGTGAGATATATTATTTGCAAATATCATCTGAACTGTCACAGAAAATGTCAAATGAGCACTGATGAAGACAGGAAGTGCACTTATCCGATTGCATTCCCCCTCTTTCAGTACGCTCTGGAGAGACTTAAGGTCATGTGCGAGGACGCTCTGTGCACCAGTTTGTCTGTGGAAAACGCTGCAGAGATCCTGATCCTGGCTGACCTGCACAGCGCCGACCAGCTCAAAACACAGGCCGTCGACTTCATTAACTAGTGAGTTCACACACAGAATAGAGTTAGTCATCACCAATAATTGGATCTGCAGCACTTTTATACAGACTCACGTAGTCAAGGAACATTTTGTCTTTGTAGTTCTATCACTTTGTAACATGTCTTGGGTCCTTATCTTGTATCATTACAGAGGGGACAAAAAAATCTGTCTCACCCTCACTCCTCATCTCTTGGTGTCACAGTTAATAATTTAATTTCACATGTCCTCTGCTTGATTGGTCTCTCTGATATTATTAAACCCTGTCAAGGTTTTCTAAGGGATCAGGGCGAACTGTCTGCTCACTAGGCCTCCTGTCACTTCGTCTGTTAACGCAAATGAATGTGTGATAATGCGTATCTCTGATGTTCAGCCCATTTGTTATTTAAGTTATTTTCCAAGCAAAAAGCTTTAATTATAAGGATTTGCTCATTTTGTTTGTTCTGTGCCAGTGATTTTCCAACCTAGGCGCAGCCCCCCCCCCCCATAGGTGTCATACCCATCACACATGATGGGTTTGATAAAAGCTTTAGGGAACAGATTAAAAGGGGAAGAATTAAAGGCATTAATTGAGACAGTTTAATGGTTTTCGCATACCCTCAGACATATGCAGACTTCCTGTACATCAACTTTTAATACAAAAGATAATTAGACATCAAGAAGAGCTTGTTTATTTTTTGTAATTAAAGAAATGGTTACATGAAACGTCGTCACTGTGAACTGACCAGATAGACTTGTTATAAATGGACTTGAATAAACTCACTAGCCTAGCAACATTAATGCTACAAACAACTCATAATGCAAGGCTCTGCACTCAAAGAGATTATCTGATCTATATGATCAACATGTAATAGTTAGGTTCTCAAATATAAGACAAACTCCCTTATATTCAAACCAGGACTGCAATCGATTTTTCTTAATCTAATGTGTTGTTGTTTTTTTGTCTCTCTTGCTCATGTGGTTCTTCAGCCACGCTGCAGAGGTGATGGAGACAGCCGGTTGGAAATCCATGGTAGCTTCTCATCCTCACCTGGTGGCTGAGGCTTACCGCTCCCTGGCTTCTGCTCAGTGCCCTTTCCTCGGACCCCCACGCAAGCGCCTGAAACAATCCTAACAGCCTCACAGCAAGGCACCTACACTCATGCATACAAACACACATGCATACACACAGACAAATCCCCCCATCAAACACAGGGACAACCTTTCCCCTTGCTGTTACCTACTACACTACCTACCGCCTCCCCCAAATCTCCCCCTTCTGCCCAGTCCAAACCTGCTGTAGTTAGTCTCTTCTAAAGATGGAGGGAAGAAGGAGGAGGAAGTGGACATGGTGATGGAAAACAGGGAAGGTGGGCTCGTGAAGTGGATGTTTGTTGTTTACAAAAGAACCACATCACCCCTCCCTTTTTCTCCTCGGCTCTGGCTTTGTGAGATATGACATTGTGCTCTTTTTTCCGTGTGCGAAAACGAAATCCTTCGACATCCTGCTAGTTCCTACTTTGGAATCCGTTCGAGAGGAAGAAATGGACGCAACAGCCCAGTAAGAGCCAACTGTCTGGAAATTCAGAGGCTTAAAGGACAGGTGCCGTTAAATAATGTCTATAACTGTCTATTTTATCATACAGCTTCTTTTTGCTCTGCTCTCAGTGTGTGGAGTAGAGCAGTCAGAGAAGCCCAAAACTAAAGGACACACGAGCTTGTGAGGAATTAAAAAAAGAAGTGGGCCTATTAGAGAAAGACAACCAAGGGCTAGTCAAAAAAGCAGATATGGGACAAATTCATTGAAACTATTTTCCCAAAGAAGGCTGGGAAAACATTGCACTAAAGTCACAGGTCACCCGTCGTCAACCCTTACCAGCAGTAAAGTAGAAATACTGTAGGCAAGCACACATTGAAGCAAGCTTCATGGATTCAACAGGACCACCAGAACAAGTTCCCTTTAAGAAGATTTATCAACAAGTGACAAACACGTGTACTCCCATGTAGGACTCTTCAAGCGTTCATTCTGCGTCCGTTTTCCTTTTTTAAATAGCCAGAAAATTCAGAATCCGTATAGAGAGGATACAGAAAATAGCAATGCACAACTGGATGTCATTCTAGGGGAAATAATATTTTGTGTGTGGACCTGTCTTTGTAGCCCTTGAGAGAAAATAAAATCCAAGGGGTCAACAGACAAACCAACTGAGAGACAACAAATGGTGGTTAAAAAAAATGTCAAGAAACGGTTACAGAAGAATATTAGGATTCAATCAGGCATGGTAACGTTCTTTTATGATGGGTTTCTTATTTGTTTTATTTTTCTTCAGAACTGTCATTTCTATTTTTTTCATAGGAATTTGTACAGACACTAGTGTTTTTGAAGCTGTTTAAAACAAAAGCATTTTCAGCTGTGAGACTGAGATAAGTGGACAGATGTTTTCTTTGCAGGCATAAAGACTGGGGGGAAATAAAAATGAAATGAACACGTTTTAATGTTCATATTAGACTGAATGTGAAAAAATGCACACCACGGTAAACCACATGAAATACATTTGAAGTTATCATTTGAACCTGGTAGAAAATGGTAATTGATAGATGGAACCATTGTTGTTTCTTTCCTGTAGATATTGCTGGATATGAGAAGTGACACTTAGTTGTTGCCATTTTTTGTTCCCAAAAGAATAAACCACAACTATTTTGTATTGAATGCAATGTGAACTTTGTCTGGTGACTTTTGTTCTAATTGTGTGTTTGTATTGAACAGGAGGTTCTTCACATACATTAGCGGCACCAGAGAATGAAAGGTGGGTGGTTCCAGCTTTAGCAGTTTGTAACTCTTGTGTATTTAAAAGCTATTTACTCCACTTAGGCTGTTAAAAACTGTAATGCTGTGCTTTGTAAACAGGAGCTGTACAGTTTTCTTTGGCTGTCATTCTAATTTATAATTTTGAGATTGACATATTTAGTCTGGTTATTAAGGTTTTTGTGAAATTGTTCTTCATCAGTGGATGAAAAAGCCAGTTTTCAGTATGTCTGAGCTGAGGTGAAGCTATATGAAATACAAAAGAAGGAAAGTGATTGCACTCAAGTGCTGTACACTACTTGTACTACCTTATACTCAACTACATTTGCAGGTTAAGTTACTAGTCTTTTTACAGATTACACATGCAAAATCTAAATGAAAATAAATAATTTCAAATGCAAAACATTAACATTAAGTAAAATCTGAAGGTAATACTTTTAATTTAATTTAATACTATTTTTATTTTCCATTATTCCTTTATTTTCCATTATTCCTAAATTGGGTTGATTCGAGTTTCCTCCACCACTGTGAATGTTAGAGGGAATATTAGTAGAGACCAGTTTGCGGAATGGGTCTCATCGATTTAAGCCCCATGTGAAACAAATCAGATAGTTTGCCGAGACCCAGACCTTTTGGCTGATTTGTAATTCTGTGGTAGCTGTTAGGAGCTTTCTGCCTCTGCAGCCCAGCGGGCTCTGAATGCAGCCACGGTGTCGAGCGAGTGCTCACATGATGATAATTGAGGCGCAGGAGGGTTCACTGGGTGGGGGCGTAGGTGCCATCAGCCGCGCCGTGAGGCCATCACCTCTGTCACCTGTATAATCGAATTAACTGCATGTGCCCGGTTCATTAAACGTCTGTTCATGCAGTACAGAACAAAAATCTTTAATCTCTGTAGCAGGGCCCCTGCCAGGCTGTGGGCCCCGTGAGCATTCACTGATCCAAACTTCACATATAAGTCGCGGCCTGCACGCTTCTTGAAAAAACATTTGAACTTTCTCTAACAGGCTAAGTACAGGCGTTACTATATTTAGCTTTAAATAAAAAAAATATAATCTTTTAAGTCAGCAGCATCAGATACAGTGTTGATGAGTACCTAGGTGTCATCAATCACTTTGATTAGTAGGTAAAATAAACAACCAGCTGAAGCACATTTATAACATCAACCGATCAATAACGAATAGAGCAACAGTCAGGGGAAACCCTGCAAATGAAGACATATGGTTGGAACGCTTGTTTGTGATGTAGGTTTACTGAATCCTGACCAGCCCTGGACGATTTGGTGGTTTTAGAGGACTTGCTGATTTTTGTTTTTAGTGGTATTCATATTTATAAAGCAACATACGGAGCGCTGCGTAAGGAAGTATATAACACATATGGCATATGACATAAGTCTGCCAATAAATGTGTAATAGATGTTCAATGCACACTACCTATCCCGTACACGTGGTACAGGTAAAATCACATCGCTAGTGAACAATATTTAAACACCTCAGTTTTATTCTGCAAAATGAGGGTGGCACGTACACGAGTATCCATAGTCTGATACCTCCGAGACATCAGAAGATGATGATTTAAGAGCCCTTACCAACCAAAATACTGACTTTTGTTAATAAGTATTGTTAGGGAGAGGTATAATGAGAGGAATAATATGAAAGCTAAAAGATTTACTTCAGTGCTTAATGTGTTGATGTAAAGGTGCAACTTTGATGATAAATTGTTTGTGCCAGTCAGTAAAAAAGGAAAGAAGATATTGCTGAACATTACATTCTGTATTATTTGTCATATGGGATTGTAAACTACAAACTACAACAAACACAATACTGCACTAAAACATCTACATTATAGTAATACTTAAAAAAACACAATGTAATGCTACATTTGGGAGTCCCTTTAAACTTCCAAACAGTCCATCTAACGCTCCAGTATCTTGGCTTTACTTCTGGTCAATCTGTGGGCAGGTGGACATCTGGATTCTAGTAGTTATAGTCTGGACAAACTTTCTGAACCAGCCTGTAGTCCGTGCTGTAGAAAGACACATACACACATATGACCTGGAAGGGTTTGGAGCACATCCAGGTGACGAGGCTCTGAGTCTGCTCCTGAGCGCACGTCTTCGAAGGGTCGTAGTTACACGGCATCACCTTCTTGTTCCGCTCAGTTTTCTCATAGTCCACCCTGCAGTTGAAGGTCTTCGAGTCCTTGGGGTGGACCACACTTTGGCGCACGAGATCGAACTCCACCTCTTTCATTGGTGGGACAAGGCTGACGGACACGTTGCCCACACCCGTGGAGTTGTGGCGGAAGTAGACTCCAAGAGAGCCATTCCCATGATCCACAATCTTCCCCATTATCAGCAAATTCAGTTTGACTGTCTTGATGTTTGAGTAAAAGTCTCCCCAGCTGAACGTCCTGGAGAATTTAGAAGTTCCTTGAACTTTCATTGTGGGTCGAAGTTTTATCTTTAAATTTGGGTTGGAGTGGGATTGTGAGTTTCCCCCAAGTATTTCCCAAATTCCCTGCTTTGAAAGAGGGACGAAGGGGCTGGTGGGTGGTTTGGTGTTCGGCATCCATTTTTGTAAAGCAGGGTCTCCGTGAAGTCCAGGCTCAGCTTTCTTGTTGGAGGCGACGTTGCCTTGATGCTGCCCGAGAATCAACTAAACAAAATAATCAGGAGAGAAATTAGATCACTGATTAGGTGAAGAGGTGAATGAATATGTACAAGAGTAGAAAGGTTTAACATGTTATGATAGAAAACTCAGTTTATATGGATTCTAAGTTAAAGACCTGCCGAAAACATGCCACATGCAACAAAGAAAGAATAAAACGGTGGTTTATAAGCAAAAAATATGGAAGCAAGTCACTGAACTTAGTCTTGTTTCCCCCATTTTTTTTATTTCAGCAGATCTAAAAGTACTTATTGTGTAGAGCAGTGACTTTTAAATTACTAATGCAATTGTGTGTCAGGAGCAGAACGAATTGTTAGATTGACCTCCACGAATCTTATTACTTACCAAACAAAAGGTTCCTTTCAGAAGTGTCCATAAAAAGCAGTGTCTGGTGAACATCTCCATGGTGCCCAGGTTCCTATCAGATCCATCCACTCTCATCTGACACAGCCTTTTCACGGCGAGTCAAGTTTTCAAAGTCCATGTCGAACATAAAAATGCACATGAAACGCTGTTAAACAAGCCGGAGACCTTTGGTGTGCTGCTGCTTGCACTAACAGCACACACACACACACACTGGGAGGCTTTCTTAGATCTACAGATGTATTACCCTCAGTGTTACAGCATCTATCCTCTCTCTCTTTCAGCCCCTCACTCACACACACACACACCCACTCGTATCCTTTTCTGTGAGGAAATGTCGGCATTAGGAAGAATGTCCTGTGCTGTGTGTCCTGTCTTTAGTCCTCCTTCCATTTTCTCACTTAATATCATCTTGCATTATTCTCTGTGTAATGACCAAGAGGACTTATTGTCCTTCATAGTGCTTGGCAAGCAAACACAACAGTGTGATACTGCCACCTTGTGGTCATATGACAAAATGCAGCTAAATTAGATGTGATTGTGTAATTACAGCAGCAGTAGCACTATAATTAAATCCCGGAGCTAATAAAATCAATAATATAATGTAAATTCCATTTTAAGGCTTTTATGATGTGACAATAAATGAATAATTAATGTGTCAAAGCATTTTCACAAGCACATGGTTATTGGACAGCTTTATGCCAAAGGGAAAATCTGTCATTCATCTCATGTAAAGATTATGTGAATTTGCGTGCTTATGAGATCTTACAAGCGACTTGCTTGAAGACAGCAGCTCAAGTGACATTGTTTACAAGAGTTTACAGCCTGTCAGTCAAGTATAGACGTGGAGAAAATTGTTGGCATCCTTCCCTTAAAGAAAGGAAAAACCCACAAAGGTCACTGAAGTAACTTGAAACTGACAAAAGTAATAATAAATAAAACTATACTACGAAATTAAAGAAAAAATTAATTAACATCTTTTTCTTTCTTTAGTGGAAGGGTGCCCATATTTTTGGCCACATCTGTATTTACATGTTGTCACTTTTTAAATCATTAAGTTGGGTTAAGATGTAATCCTTCCATGCATACCGATACAGATCTAGCAAAGGTAAATAATCCGCAGTGTCCTGTGAAAATTCGAACATCACTGTTGTTTTTGCACATTTAGCCATGTTTTCTTACATGATTTTGCTCACATCTGTATGTGATCACTAGTTTACTATGTTTATATTTTATGTACATCTAAGCTGCTGGAATAACAGTAGTTCAATTTTCTGCTACAAGCAATTTCAAAATGTATTTTTCAATATGGTGAGAAGAATCTGCTGCTCAAAAAACACTGTGTTAAGCTATGAATTCTTGTGAGGTTTATGTGCTTCGGGCTACATACCAAGAGACTTCCTATGTTTAAATTGCAAGGTAAATGAATGCAGCTTCATTTGAAAGGCGCTCCTTTGTGCTTGTGCGCTTTCTCCTGTAGCCTGGAGATGATAAATTTCCTCTTAATTTACCTGTTTTGTGCCACTTCAGCATCATCTTGTGCTGTGCAAGCTATGTTTCCATGCAGTGTCCCAGCAGACAGTATGAGAGCATAGCTTGTGACAAAAGCAGTGTTCCAGGTGTCGTAGTGAGGGAAACGGTGAAACCTTTATTCTCCTGCAATTTTAGAACCAGGAAATCAAGCTAAAAATCACAATGGCAGTTCCTGAATCAACAAAACAGTTACAAAACAATCAAAGGAGTAATTCCAGTATAATTAATTAAATTTCTTTGCATGCTGCAGAATTGTTGGGTCACAGATTCTAGGGTTAATGTGCACCTGGAAACTCCCACTTCCTCTCAGCTTACCTTTGCTCGGAATTCATGTCAAATTGCAGGTTGTGCAGGTTTTTTTGATCTTAGATTTAGTTTTAGCAGCCTAAATTACAGTGAGGAGGAAGATTAAATGCTGATCAAGTGTCACTAGTAATCCAGGGCAACACTGGACATTGGCACATTAAAACTGTGCATTACTGAGCAACGTGCAAACAATTTCATCGACTTTCCAAGATGGACGAAGCCACAGTTGTCCTATAAAATGTTTCCTGATTACCATAAAAGTTTGGGAAATACTTCACACTAGATATGTGAAAAACAAATACATATTTACCAATTAATCATTAGTACACTAATGATTAAAAGTAACACAGAACAGAAGTATTTGTAGCACTTTTAATAAATGTTATCCCTGTAAAAAACAATATTGCATTAATTAAATATGTTTGTAATATTGTAAAGGTAATGACCCCTCGATAATATTTAAATTTCCATGCAAGTGTGGTCACTATCAGATAATCTAAGTCTCAGCTGCCTTTTCTTGGAAGCTTGTGTGTGTTACTCAAGAAACCTGAAAGCAAAGTGTCAGAAGATGCTGTCAGTTTGAGACGTGGGTTGGGTACATTGTGTCATGCCATAAAGTGAAGAATTTAAAGCACACAGACCAATAACTTTGTGACACTCCATGACTGGAGATTATCTAACTTAATAAGAACAGTCCTCTGCATGTGCTGGATACAGGAGGCAGCTTGTTTCACAAGCACTGATGAAACTTGAGATAAGGTTTTGTTTTGTATGACCGTGTGATAGTAACTAAACAGATGGTTCTCAAAGTATTTGAGCATAACTCACTCCAGCTCTTTTATTAATCATATTTCATGATGTCTGGCAGAGTCCTGCAATGATTCTACTGTGGTAAAGGCCTAAACCGAGCTACTTCTATAGGGGGGCTGATGTAAATTTGGGGGAACAGTAGCTTGTAGTGCTGCTAAATGGGGTTTTGTTATACTATCAGGTGTTTCTATTGTCAGTGAGAGTAGGGAAATACCAGAAACATCCCTCTGTGCCTATGTTGTAAAGACAAAATGGGGTCACAGCACAATACAGATTAACAACAGCTGACTGAAATTTCAACAGCAGGTCAGCAGCCTTCAAACAAAGACTCTATTAAGATAGCAGGTAAACAGATATGACTGTGATATGTTAAAAGTTCATATGTGCAGCGCTTCTTAGTAGATAGGTAGGTGTACGTTTACAAGGATCACAATCACAACATCAACGTTGTTTCTGCACGGAAAATCTACATTCCTTGAACGACTTCTCTTTACTTGGTACTTTAGGGGTTTTGGTTTCTTCACACCGTTTTGGCAAATTCCACACAGTTTAAAGCTCTAGTTTGGTAAAACTGATTCTGTCAAATACACATATATAGAAAGCACTTCAGGAATGCATTACCGCTGCTACGGCTGCTGTTCATCTCACAGTAATGCCAGCGTTTTCAGGCGCCTGTGAAACAAGACACAACCCGGCGCTCTACACCAGTTTCAGTGCAGGATTTGGACTGAACTAGATACATCCAAACTTTAGTCTAATGAGTACAACGATTAAAAGATATAGTTTTATTTGCACATGCAAACATTCAATGTTAGAAACTTAAAGGCACAATCCACAGAAGAACTGATCACTAAAAACACAGGATTTGTGTCTAAGGAAGCAAATTTCAGTAATAGCCTGTTGAATTTGAGCAGGAAATCACTGTTCAGGCAGCATCAGAATAAAATGAGGTGGTCTTCTCATGGCATAATCACAATAACGCTGTAATTAAATATTGAAACACTTTATCACTTGTGACAATGTATGTACAAAAGCGATGGTATTGCCCCTCATTATTATTTTTGGTCCCAATCACAGTTTAATTATTCACAATGTGGCTTAGATATTATAATTTTTAAGAGGAAGCAAGATCTATTTTACACTGACCTATTTGAAACGGGTCTGTGTGACTGTGCCAGCTTTTGCTCTATAAAACCTTGGTCCAGCTCTGCAATCTCAAATGGATGAGAGGGGAAAAGGCTGCATATATCTTCAGGTAATTAAATCATTTGGTAGACGAATGCCTTGTATTTAGTGCATATGCACATAACCTTAACTCTACTGCAATTTTTATTAACAGATCTGAATTATCTGGGAGAATGGCAGATCACACCTGGTTTTCTGTGCTGTTTCTGGGAATATGTAAGTATTTTTATCCAAATTGTATTTGTCTATTTGTTAACAATATAGTTAACTTACTTTGTTTAGTGAACTAATTTCTTTTTACTCAGTTATATAATATACATTTATTTGTATGTGTCTTATTATTGTTATTTTTTATTTAAGTTACAGGCACAGTGACTTCCCAGAGTTCAGGTAAATCAAAGTTTAGACAGTTCATTGTGTTTCTTTTGCCAGTTAAACATTTATACTAAATTAAATAGGCCATAGCACCTACATCAAAGATGTACCTAAATAATAACAGTGTTTTATTATTAGTGAAAAGAAACACAGGAAGAAACATGAGCATAAGTAAATTATTATGTTGATCCTGAAAAAACTATTTGCTGAAGATACTGTGAAGCTTTGGAAAATCTGTGTTCTCTCAGTGACCCTGCAGTTTTGTTCCTTGTAGGACTCTTATACCCAGTGTCTGGCACTACCAGCCCTCGATCAGATGACGGAAGTTCCCCTTTAATAACCTTGCATCGACCTTTTATCTATTTTGGAAAGTTATATGATCAGATTTATGTATGTATGTATGTTTATTTGTTTGTTTAGAATGTATGTAAAAAAGATTGCTGGTCATAGTTTCCTCTCCTTCATGTCCATCGTACTTCTACTGTGAGTTGTAACATTTGTTTAACCAGGTTACTTTTCATTTAAACACATTCTTTTACATTTTTCATTTTACATGTACATTAAAAGTATGTAAAGCTGTGCCAGAAATTCTTACTCTGGATGGAATTGTTAGAAATCTGTTTTATGTCAGTTTCAAAATTTTTTTAATCCAAGAATTTGTTTTTAGGTCAACCAGAATGGACATTTAACATTTGATGCTCCATGGGCAGCCTTCATTCCTCAGAGTTTCCCAATACATGGATCCAGAGACATCATAGCTCCGTTCTGGACTGATTTGGACAATAGGCTAAGTGGTCACGTCTACTACAACCAATATATCACTGGAAGTGTTCTCCAACAAGCTACACGTGACATTAACACCTATTTCCCCAAACTGAACTTCAATGCCAACTGGGTCTTTGTTGCAACATGGTATGAGGTGGCCTACTTTCCTGTCAGTGAAACAGTAAGACGTGTTATTATTTTTTATTTCCTCATTCCCAAATTCAGGAACAGTGAACTTGTACTAAATGGTGAAATAAGCACATATTATTTCATTATATATGCACATTTCATTTTATGTTGTACGAGTAACCATTTTCTTTCAGCACACAACTGTACAGGCAGTGTTGATCTCTGGAAGCACATACTCATTTGTGGTGATGAACTATGGGATCATAGCATCTACATTTCACAGTATACAGGTCAGAACCATCAAAGTTATGTGTGATCACTTAAGAAATGCAGTTTGTCTTTTCAGTGCCTGAATACAGTAATAACAATATGACTGCTAAATGACTAAATGTAAACAATATGTAGCACTTATGATACATATTCTTTGATTTACAATATCATGTGCTGTGTATTCCAGGCAGGATATGACACGATCAACTCCACTCACCATTTCACCATCCCTGGATCATTATCTAAAAATGCATCAGGAAATAACTCAATTTTCCTCCTGAGCAGCAACGTTAATGTACCTGGTCGTTGGGTCTTCCAGGTAGATCATGGATTGCAAGGCTGTACCTTCAATGGTAAGACTGCTCAATCTGGAGGGTGACCACAAGTGGAACTTTGTATCTTGTACCCCTTACTTTACAGTGATGTACATCATTCTATATTGTAAGCAATACAGCAATTGGTAATGGCACACAGATAGTTAGATACAGTAGTTGTTACCTAGACAAGTGATGGATGTAAAAAAAAAAGAACCTTTTTTTTTTAAAAATATAATATGTTATATGGTAGGGTTATGTTTGTGAGTCTATTGATGTTTTGGATAACATATTATTTCAATTCTTTTCAAGGTGAGCCTGTGCAACAGGGTGACTCATTTTGGAGTGATAGCACCTGTGCACAAAAGTGCACTTGCACCTCAGAAGGCCTCCAGTGTCTCAGTCAACCTTGCTCCTTTTCTCAAATTTGCAGGCTAACTGCCTTTCAGTTTTCCTGTCAGACAGTGCAGAGAGCCACCTGCACCATAAGTGGAGATCCACATTACAAAAGCTTTGACGGGACTTGGTTTGACTTTCAGGGCACCTGCACTTACATTCTCTCTGAGCAATGTGGTCTTGGGTTGCCCTACTACAGAGTAGAGGGCAAGAATGAACACCGGGGCAGCACTCATGTTTCTTGGACACGGCTGGTTATAGTTTATGTTTATAATGAAACTATTGAACTTGTCAAAGGACATCGTAATGAGGCTAAGGTTGGTGACGTTCACTGTGGATATATTTTAACTTTAAATTTCTGACTAGACAAAATACATTTAGCTACAGTTGACATATTTGCTGATATTCTTGCAGGTTAATGGCATTTTTGCAACCACTCCGTTCTATCTCAGGAACGGCACTGTCCAAGTTTATGGGTCAGGTTTTTCTGTGATCATCAGTGCTGACTTTGGCTTGGAAGTATCCTATGACACAGGTCATTATGTCACGATTAGCCTGCCCTACAATTATCAGAATGCAACATGTGGCCTGTGTGGAAACTTCGACAATAACCCCAGGAATGACTTTCAAACTCGCCAAGGGAATATTGTAAGCTCTGCTGATGTTTTTGCCAACAGCTGGCAGGCATCAGGTAATGATGAGCCTGGTTGTGAGCTGCAGTGTGTAGGCCTGGACTGTGCTGCCTGCACTGAAGCTAAGAAAACTTTATACAGCAATGCAGACCACTGTGGTATCCTCCTGAGCGGTTCTGGACCTTTTGCTGTTTGCCATCAACAACTTCCTCCTCAGAACTTTTTGGAGAGTTGTGTGTATGATCTGTGTGTAGGAGGGGGATACCAACCCATTCTGTGCCAAGCCCTGAATGTGTACGCAAGTCAGTGTCATCAGAATGGTATCCAGCTGCCAAGCTGGAGGAGACCAGGCTTCTGTGGTATGTCCGTCAGTTTACTTTAATCCAAATACTAGCTGGAAAATGTCTATGTCATTATAATCAATGTCTTCTTATTGTCTAGAAATCATCTGTCCTGCCAACAGCCACTTTGAGCCCCAAGGCTCAGGATGTCCAGCTACTTGCATCAATCCCAATTCCACCCAGAACTGCCCTCTACCTGCTCAGGAGAGCTGTGTCTGTGATTCAGGCTACATCCTCAGTGGTGGGGTCTGTGTCCCTGAGGCTGAGTGTGGCTGCAGCTTTGAAGGTCGATACTACCGGTCTGGAGAAACTGTAATACTAGGTGATGACTGTGGGAGAAGTTGTAGCTGCAGTTACGGCACCATGACCTGTCAGTCCTATGGATGTGGCCCACTTGAAACATGCAGTGTGGAGCAGGGAGAAAGAGGATGCACACCTAACAGCTATGCAACCTGCTGGAAAAAGGGACCAACATCATATCAGACATTTGATGGACTCACATACAACTATCCTGGTGCATGTCGATTTACCCTTGCCAGAGTAATGGATTTGTCAAGAACCCCCCACTTCATGGTGACATTAGAAAGAAATCTCAGAAGCCAGCAGGGCTTCGTCTGGGTGTTAAAGTTTGAAGCAGAGAATTCACAGGTGTCCATCGAGATAGCGAATAGTAGCAGAGTTCAGGTAAGTGGGAGAGAGTTTTTCTTCTCAATCTATGTCAATGATTGAATGTGTATGTAAGAAGTCGTTGTAAGCTATAACATCAAAACCTGATGCCTTAGGTTGACGGTCAGCAGATCAGGCTACCTTTCAGCTCAGCATCCAGTCGAATCCAAATCTACCACAGCAGCATTTACAGTACCATCCTTCGCACATCCTTCGGTGTCACAGTGCAGACAGTCTGGCCATCTTTTGTGCGTGTCACTGCACCTAGCATTTACAATGGTTCACTGGGTGGACTCTGTGGTAACTACAATGGTCAGTCAAGTGATGATTTCCAGACTGCAGATGGCACCCTGGTTAACAGCTCTCAGGTTTTTGGAGACAGCTGGAGAAATGGCTCCCTGGCTGCACAGTGTGTGGAGAGTGCAAGTAACAATTCTACAATGAATTACAATTCTAGTGAGTACTGTGGTATTCTTGGATTGCCACAAGGGCCTTTTGCAAAGTGCTGGGACATAGCAGACCAATGGGAGCATATTCAAATTTGTGATGACGCTGTTAAGTTCTCTAGACACCCAGCAGTGGTGGCTTGTGAGATTCTGCAAGGCATTGCTCTTTCATGCCAACAGAAAGAAGTTGCCTTAGGACTGTGGAGAGATGCAACTGGCTGTGGTAAGCACTTTTTAATTTTTTACTGAAAACTGAAACTTTCGTACTTTTGTAAATTAAAAAGTATCTTCTCCATTGTTGTACTTTTGTCTTTAGAGCCAACCTGCCCTCTAAACAGCCACTATAAACCCTGTGGAACCTCCTGTCCTTCCACCTGCCCTAGCCTTTCTTTCCCTTTCACCTGTGACACTGTGTGCCAGGAGGGTTGCCAGTGTGATGATGGTCTTGTCCTTAATGGCAACCAGTGTGTGCCACCAACATCCTGTGGATGCTATCACCAGGGACGTTACCGTCAAGGTGGTGAACAGTTCTTGGATGGAGAGGAATGTCAGCAGCTTGTGCACCTGTGATGGTACAACTGGGTTAGTCCAGTGTGTCCCCAACTCCTGTGGTTTCCAGGAATCCTGCCGAGTGGTGGGGGGTGAGGTTGGCTGCCACCCCAACCCTCGTGGCACTTGCTCTGCCTCTGGAGATCCTCACTACTACACTTTTGATCACAAGGCATATGACTTCCAGGGAACCTGTCGCTATGTTTTGGCAACAGTTTGCAATGTCACTGATGAACTCAACCAGTTTTCTGTAGAAGCCAAGAATGAGCCATGGAATGGGTTTTCAGTTTCTATCCCAGCTGAAGTTTTTGTGAATGTATGGGGCTACCAAGTGCGTGTGTCGAGGGACAGCCATGGTGTGGTACAGGTGATTTGCAAAAATTTTGAACTCCCGCAGACATTTTTCTTTTATCAAATGATTCAACAGACTTTGCTATATCTATCTATCTATATTTACAAAGGATAAAACATATATAATTTTTAATAGCATCAGATAGAAGAAAACAATTTAAGTCTCTGATTATTTCTTCAATTTTATTGTTCTGATATCTAAGGTCAATGGACTAACAAGAACATTACCTATTCTCTTGAATGGAAGTTGTTTATCTATATTTGCAAATGGATATCTCACAGTTGTCAATACTGATTTTGGCCTGAGTGTCACGTATGACGGATGGAGTACAGTGTCCATATCTGTGCCTTCAACTTACAGGTTGTTTAACATGATTATACACACAACACAAATCAACACATTCTGCATTGATCTATCAACATAATCGGACTCTGGGTGAAGTTGAAAAGCATTTAATCATTTTTATTCAATTCCATTAATTCAGTGGAAAAATATGTGGACTGTGTGGAAACTTCAATGGAAATCCAAATGATGACTTCCACACCCCAACTGGACAAATAGTCACCACTCCAGATGACTTTGGGACCTCTTGGAAGGCGGCAGGAAACTACACCTGCAGTGATGGGTGTGGTTCCTCCTGCCAACAATGTACCAATGAACAACCTGCTAGAGCTCAGTGTGATGTGATTCAAGCAGTTGATGGCCCCTTCAGTTTCTGCCATGAGCAGGTGGACCCAACACCATATTTCAATGACTGTGTGTTTGATGTGTGTGTGTCAGGAAGTCAAGATCTTCTGTGCAGAGCCATTCAAGCATATGTTAGTGCCTGTCAGGCTGCTAATGCTCAAATCTACCCTTGGAGACAGAACACCCCCTGCAGTGAGTAAATTTGCCAATGCATACATTAAAATCACATTGAAACTAATAACAGTTACCACTTCCCTTTCTAATTTATAAAGGTCTAGACTGTCCATCCAACAGCCATTATGACCTATGTGGTACAGACTGTGGTCGAACCTGTGCCAGCAGCATTAATACCACCTGTGAGCAGGTTTGCTTTGAAGGATGTTTCTGTAATGAAGGTTTTATTAGGAGTGGGACGAGGTGTGTTTCTGTGAACAGCTGTGGCTGTCAGCATGATGGCTTCTACTATAATGTAAGTTACATCCCTGTTAATAAGTTTCTAAAAACTGACATTTTCTGTGGAATCATATATATCATAAATGTATACTACAGGCTGGTGAGTCCTTCTGGACAGAGGGTTGTTCCCAGAGATGTGAATGTCATGGTCCCAATGACCTGCGCTGCTCTGCTACATCTTGCTCTGCTGCACAACAGTGCACCATCAGAAATGGTCAGCTGGGCTGTTTTGATTCAATGTCTACATGCACTGTGTGGGGAGACCCACACTACTTCACCTTTGATGGAGCACTGGCTCATTTCCAGGGCACGTGCTCTTACATCATCACTGAGAGCGTGAGCCATGACATCAGTGAAACCCAGTTTCAGGTGGCAGCCACCAATAATCACCGGGGCAGCAACGTTGTGTCCTTTGTATCAACAGTGGATATTTATCTCTCAAGACAAACAGAGAGTGTGCACATCAGGATTGGACTGAACAAAGGAGTAAAGGTACATTCCCAGTTACAGTCTTTACAACTTTGAAGAGTAATATCTTTTCACTGTATTTACGTGTACTAAGAGCGTAGCTCACTAGTGCCTCCCCAAACCTTCTCTGTGTTTCTACAATCTCTCTTCCCTCCAGGTAAATGGAAGTGAGGTGTCTCTTCCCACCACTGCAGGAACATTAGCTAAGGTGGAAGAGCAGGAAGGCTACATCGTGGTTGACGCCACAGACCTGACAGTTCAGTTTGATGGGCAAAGTACTCTACTGGTCAGACTGGGCCAAAATTATCAAAACAGAGTTACTGGGATGTGTGGCAATTTCAATGGTGATCCTGCAGATGACAAGGTCTTGCCCAATGGCACACAGGCACAAAATGACAATGAGTTTGGACATGGGTGGAGAACAACCAGAAGTCAACCAGGGTAGTACACACAGTATGCCACATTAATGCAAAATGCATGGTTAGATATTATTAAGCTGGCAATCTGAATATCGATGCCTATTAGCTATAGCTTTTTTCCATCTTAACAACCTCTTAATTTGTAAGACAGATTGGGTGTATTTCACAGGCTTTAATAAGTATTCCTCACAGAATCACAGAAACCTGCATCTGCATATTCTGCAGTAATATTTTTCAGACAAAATAAAAACCTGTTAAACCTGTAACCCTGCCTGTGTTTTTCAGATGCGGATCCAATGATGGTCCTGGTTTGAACACATGTCTCTTCAGAGACAAGTACTCTGAGCTCTGTAGTGTCATCACCAACACCAGTGGTCCATTCAGCTTCTGTCACCTCTACTCTGACCCTCAGCCATTTTACATTTCCTGTGTCTATGATCTTTGCCTGTACACTCCAGCCAATGACATTCTGTGTTCTGCAGTTGCTGCCTATGGGAGAACCTGCTCTGTTCTGGGGTTGAACATTGTTGAGTGGCGGTCTGGTCTGCAGTGTGGTATGTCTACCCTTGATTAATAGAAAGCCAGATTAAAGTATGACAACATTTATTATTACCTAAAGTGACCATATTATGTTTAATTTGGGGTTACATTTTATTTAAGGGCTTAATTGATATAGATCAATTGAAATTTAAAACTATAAATACATGTTAAATTCATTTAGGCATTAGGTCCTCTGGCCTGGAGACTGAAAACATTTATTTGAGACATATACTCTCTCCAGACTAAAACTTGAACCAACCAGCACTCTGACCACATGTAACATCCACAAAAGCACAAATGTAATGTCAGACCAGGAAAAGCACAATATGATTCCTTGAACAGAGATTGATAATACTTTTAAATTGGAGACTATGTTTGTTTATTTGTTACCTGTTCTGGTTCATCAACTTTCTGTCATTGCTTTCCAGCTGAGTCAGACCCATGTGAACACAAAAACTGCACAGAGTATGAGTGGTGTGGTGAGAAAGATGGTGCATATGACTGCCTCTGTGATGACCACTTCTCTCGGCACAACAATGAAAGCTACGGTGTGGACCGCACAATTAATGCTTTTCTTCCACAAATAACTGTACATTAGCCGATGATTTTTTAATAGTAATGCAAATGCTAAATTTGGAACCAAGAACTGTTGAATGTTTTTCTCTAATGCAAATAATTGCATTCATGTGGGTTAAACTTTTTCATGGTTCAGCCAAATCTGTTAAAATTTTTTTCTAGACTCCTCCATCACTTGTGAAAGTAGTTCAGGCACAATATCCCTGTCCCGCTGCCAGCTGTTTGAAGCTGGATTTCATCCTAATTCCCTCCATCTTCGAGATGCCTCTTGTAAAGGGACTCTCCAGGATGGACGTCTGGTGTTCCACTTTAACAATGATGACCAACTGTGTGGGACAGTTCTCAAGGTAAGACAAAAAAATTATTTAATGTAAATTGTTCACCTCAAATGAATTTCATCTCTGAAATAACAATTAAACTTGTTAAATCTTTTAAATCTTAAAGAGCAACGGGACCCACTTCAGGTATGAGAACATCATCATGGGTGATGAAGCCCTACAAATGCATCTGGTTTTCTCCTGTGTATATCCACTGACACAGGCACTGTCTATGGATGTGGAGATCAAGCCTGTGGAGAGGTAACAGTAACAGGGTTAAGGACAGGCACACACACTTACATTTGAGTGTAATGGTAGGAATCAAAACCTCAAAACTATTTTAAATGTTCATGAGTTTTACAGATCACGTGGCATATCTAAGTTGATGGGGCGCTTTCTACTGCGAAAATGTTTTTCCTCAAAATTCTAAAAAAAAAAATAACCATAATGTTGAAGTTAAAGAACTTTAAATTTATTAGAATTAATAAATACAAAAAAATCATGTACATAAGCATTTAGAGTCTTTGCCGTGACTCTGCTTTGCTCTGGTGTATCCTAGTTCCATCGATCATCCTTGAGATGTTTCAACAACTTTATTGAAACCTCTAATCTCCTTCAGAGTTGTCCTTAGCTTTTTATTATCATTCACATTCACTGTTCTCTTAAAGCACAACTCAAATGCAATGTTTGATTTACATGGGTAGTTGATACATTTTTTATTTATTATTACTTTAGTCAATTTCACATTATTTCAGTGACTATTGTGGGTTTTCTTTCTTTCAGAGAAGGGTACCAACAATTTTGTTCACGTTACTAGCTACTCAAGTAGCTTCTTCAATCTGAGGATAAATGGTTAGAAACCACAGATTTATCCTCCAGGCTGGTTTAATTCCACACCTGGCAAAAATTGTATCATTAGATTAAACAATCGAAAGTGAGGCTGTGAGTAGATCTGAAAGTCACACCTCTGACAACCCCTCCTACCGCCTCAATTGGGTCATTAGGTGTGGCCAACCTGGTGAGATCATGGCTTGACTTAGCTGCACCTTTTTATTCTGGCAAATGTTTAGTGGAAAAATCCCGGATGAGCTTATTAAACACAAGCCTGGCCACAAGTAGATGTCCAGGTATTACACAAATAGTCTCACTGCCCAGTGCTTATCCTGTGTGTTTGTTCTTGTGGAGTTCTCTTTTTTAGGGGATTTCCTGTAGGTTCCTATATTATCTCTTTTTGGATAAGTAACTACTTGCTGGTTCTGGACTGGTGCTAGCTAGAGTCGGTTTGAAGTTTCAATTCAATTCAATTTTATTTGAATATTTTGTTAATGTTAGTGTTGCACTTAACAATGACTTTTATGTTTTACACAGTTTTGAGTTGACATTGACACTGGTTTTTCCTTGGCAAGAGCGGACTCTGTTAAAATGTGAACAAACTGGTTTGAAATTGTGCACTTGCATCTATGCAGAAGGTGTATGAAAGATTTGCTCTTTGTAGGTATTTCCTATGTACCAATGAACAAGGTACATGTGAGGCTAGGTGCACATGGTTGATGTTCTGTTTAGACATAATTCTTGAACTTGGAAGTAACCACAAACCTGTCAGGGAACCATTCCTTGTTAAGTGTACTCACATGATGTATTATTCTTTGAAGCAATGTGAGGAAGGAACTTCCAGCTGGCCAAGGTCACTATCATTTGAGAATGATCCCCTACCAGGATCCTGGTTTCTGTTTCCCCCTGACAAGTAACACTAACATAGGAATGGAAATAGACCATCGGTTGTATGTTGAGGTACGGACAGAAGGAGTTGATGAACGACAGATCTCCACCATTCTGGACACCTGTTGGGCCACGCCGGTCAACAACGCCCACTACTCAGTCCAACACTATCTCATTAGTGCAAAGTAAGAACCCATATTCTGTTCCAGCTCGGCTCTGTTCCTAACCCTGCTGCTTTACTCCACAGATGGCACGCTAACATTAAACCTCCACATCCTTTAATGTCCCACAGATGCCCTGATCCAGATGATGGTACAGTTGAGCTGGTTCAGAATGGCAATTCTACTGTGGCTCGATTCTCCTTTGAGATTTTCACCTTTACCAATTTTCCATCCATCTACCTGCACTGCCAGGTCCACCTGTGTCTTTTGAGCCACAACAAGTGCACAGCTGTAAGTAGTATGCCAGGGACAAACTTAATATGCTCTGATATAATAATCTACACATTCAAAAGAGGAAATTATAAAAGATGATCTGCAAGCTTTAAGGGTAGAAATCATGAGGTTGCTCCTGTGTTTTTTCACTTGTGGGATTCTCTCTTAGTGATGCATAAAAAGGCTTTGTTGCAAGGGATCCTCAAAACCATTCTCTGTTTCACAGTTTCACTTTGTAGCATGTAGCATGTGCTGCTAATAGCCAGTTTCACCCAACACATTATGGAAACTGAAACAATTCTAAAAATAAATCCTCTATTTTTCTGGATGTCCTAAGGCATCCAAGATTTGCTAAAATGCTCATAAGTGTATAGAGTATCTGTAAATTATTAAGATTTAATGCATCAATTAAAATGTGTTACCCTGTCTTTTTTTTTTATAGTATTGCGATGCTGGTCATGACAGATATCAGAGAGACATATCATACCATGACACTGTAATGGTCTCACTTGGACCTCTGGTTCCCATGCCAGGTAGATACCAGGTATGTGATAATATATGTTATAGATGAATAGCTGTATACAGATGAATACTCATACTTTGTCTTTTCTCATGCAGACAAAATGAAGAAACATCGTGACATACAGTAAACTGAACAATATACTGTATACTGCACTGTATATCATGTTTTTACTGGTATACAGTTGCTTTTTATAAAATCAATATCTACAAAATAACAAGGTTTGTGTTGGACCAATGTATGTCTCACAGAAATGTGAAATTTCCGAGTAGAGCTTTAGTACCGTCATGGAGTATCCTCTGTGTAGAAATTGCATTCTGTATCAGTACAGTATACATAATTGTTTTCTTGGTTATGAAACACTGATGAGCTGTGGGAGATTTTGTTATTTCCTGTTAAGGTTATAAATAAAATCAAAACAAACAAAAGGTCAAAATTAAAGATGATTTCTGCTTATAGGAGTATTGCTGCATGCAAATAAATCTAAACATATAGCAATGGTAAACTGAACCCAGCAGTACATGTGTTCAACCTGGTATTATAACATGCAATAAAATAGATTTGTGTTCTGATATAAATGTCTTCTCCCTTTATTTATGCCTGTATCGTGATAACAGCCATAGCCAGAGACCTCATATTTTTTGGTTGTCCGTCCATCCCATTTCCTTGAACACAATACCGCTGGAAGACCCTGAATGGACTGTGGCAGTCAGAGGTCATTCAGACCCCACATCTGTCCCATTGTAATCAACATAAATATCTCAGCATTGCTTCATTACATTGGCAAAAATGTCCAATTAGACTCACGTACGAACTGATTGTTGTTTATTTCAAACCTGCCCTGTCATCTCACTGCTTGTGTTTCTACTTCATCATCATGTTTTCAGATCTCACATATTCTATGATATTTTATCCTTGGATTACTAGTTGCATATATTTGTATGGATGCACACAGCCGAAACCACACCAACCTTAGCTTTGGTTCATGCCATACTTCTGCGGCCATGTTTGGAACAAGAAGCAGCATTTGTAAATACATTTGCTGGTTGCTTAAACATAGTAATGAACCCACAGCGTGTGTCGATCATTTTTTCATTTTTTCAAGATTTAAAACCAAACCAACAATGTTTTTGTTATGCATAAAACTGTCTTAGCTTCTAAAAGTATTAAATTAATGGTTTCAGTTTGGAAAACCAGTTTCTTGGACAAGAAGGAAACATAGTTTTGGTGAGTTACTAGGTTAATTGTCGATTCATGCTTATCATTCTGTGTCAGGCAGGACATACACGGGGTAGGTCAGCACGTGTTCGTGCTTTACATTGGCAAATGTAAAAAACCACAAACATAATGACAGTTCTAGAAACTTGGCAGTGCACATAAAGTGTGTCAAGACAAAAAGAAGAACAAAAAAACAAATGCTAACCCTAGACTGGGAGCTTTTGTATTTAAATACACATTAGCTCAACTTAACATTTCTAAGTTAAGCTGACATTGATACATGACAGTGTTTTTCAAATTCTATGAAATTGTTACCAACACCAACCCAACCCAAGACCCTAAACTGTTCAGAATCAAGAGAGCACAAACTTTATTGCATACATAATCCATCTCTGGCCCATCACATAGGCATAGTTGCTAATTATGTTTTTCAATTAGAGATGAACAAATGTTATCATCTTGCATTTAACATATTTAATTTGGTTTCATATGAGGTTAATGCTCTCAGTTTGCATAACCAGTTTGTCTGGGCACTTAAGTGCATTAATAATTAATTGCTGTACAGGCTAAATGTTTTGTGCCACCAGATTGTAAGTAACACCCCAGTCAACACGTGCACACTACAGTATAATCACACAAACTATATATATCTATACATGTACTGCCCAAAGAAGGAAAATATCATGGTGTGTGGCAGAGAACACAACAACTTCATTTGAACAATTGTTATACAAGCTGAGTATTTTGTGGTAGGCAACAGATCTGTCAACACATCCAAACCTTAATGTAAACACACAAAGACATAACAAAAGTTTTGCATGCTTACTGCAAATTGAGCTAAAACAAGAGAAGGTAAATATTTAATCCTCTTTCACAAGGGAAATTCACATAAAAGGATAAAAGGGGAATCATCACCAAAAAAGAAAAATAAGAACAATCATCATATAGCAACAACCATTAAGAGTTTATTTCCTCTGCTATAAAATAAACAGTTTTATTAGCATGTGGCTGTTACAATTATTGTTTTGTTAACAAATATTTTAGTGTTTTTCCACTGACGAATACTTTGGCTGGGAAACAAATGTAAAACTAGTCACACTGGTTTTTTTACTGTATCCAGTAAATTAAATAACCAACACCCTTCTGGGCACACACCTTTTCTGTGAACAAGGAACTTGCATACTTAAAATTTTACTGCTTCTTACCTGTTGTGCCATTCTTTACTGTTGCCTTCACTAATTGTGATTCATTGTACTGTTTGACACCTCATCTGACTACATACCTGTGAGTGGGGTGAAGGTATCAGGTTTCAAATTAGATTTTTCTTTTCTTTTTTAAAACGTGATGTGTGACTGTGATTCATGGAATATTTTGTTGTGATCTCATGTTGCCGAGATGTTCAATAAAAAGTATCAGTGTGTTTAACCTGGTATTGTAAAAGGCAATAAAATAGATTTGTACTCTTATAATACAAATACACAAAAAAATACTTGTATTTCCCCCACAGCAGAAATACAGTATATAGTCAAAGCTGAACTAAGATGCTGGTTTGTTCTGTGCTGGATTTTATCCATAGACAGTTTGGGTAATGCTCTACAGTAGTATCATCCTCTAACTCTGTTTATCTGAAGATAAAGTACATTAAGACTTCCAAAAGTCTTTTCCCCTAAACGTGTGAAACTAAAGCTTTAGGCCTGAGGATCCATTTCATTCAGATACAATAAGGAAACGTAATTGCTGAGCCAGTAGCATGTGATAAACAAAACAAAACAAAAAAAAGCTTGAGGATCCAGTCAGTTTCTTTTTACATGAAATCTAAACTGTAAATGCTTTCAGTTTGACAAACAAGTTAGTTCGGGTGTGTTTTTTCATAGCAGGACTCAGAAGCACATAGGGCATCAATTGTTTAATTGTTAGTTTAATAGTTTAATAGTTACAGTACACAGTAATTATTACAGGTAATTGTTATACAGACTGAATGCAGGTAAGGCACCAACCATCAAGCACCATGCATCACATGCACACTATAATGTTAACCAACAAATATAACTGCATTTTTAATCGTGGTAAATGTTATTTAATAATTTAAATTCTTAATTTAAAAATAATTTGTAGCTCCATAAGAACTAATAAATATTTTACATTTATATCTATTGATTAGCTTAACCGCTTGTCCTTTGGGATTGCAGGACTATGGGAGAAAACGCAAGCTTCACACAGAGAGGCAACCGGCTGACCTGCGGATTTAAACCTGGCTCCATCTTGTTATAAACCCCCGTATAGTCACACCGTATGGAAATTGTTCACATTTGTGCATACATTTTTCATTCAGTCATGCTTGTGTGTGTGTGTGTGTGTGTGTGTGTGTGTGTGTGTTTTGTCTAACTAAATCAAGCCTAGTGGTTTTTGATCTATCATAATTGAGGACTAAAATAAGGTCTGTAAAAGGGGGTAAGACCTCACCACAAAGAACAGATCACATATTACCAATGAAAAGGTGCACAAAGTTTTGCCGAAAAAAAAAAGAAAGGTTTGGTTTTTGGATTTTTTCATACTTTCATATAAGTGACAGACAAATGTCATTATGTGATATAAAAAGGCTGATTGATGAGTATCTTGATTTACTCTGCATACTCAAGATTTTTGTTTTCTTTGTTAAGAGTAAGGAATTACCCATGTGTAAGTGATCAAATGACAGTTTTATGGACTGGAGCCAGCTTTCACTGTATAAAGGTGAGCTGTGTTGGAGTGCCGCGGCCCCATATCAGAAATAGGTATAAGGACAAAAGAAGCACATAAGAGCAGGTAATTAATGTGTTTTTAAAGAATTTATATTTAAAATGCTTTTGTGTAATAACTAAAAATTGGTTATAAATTACATTTATTTAAAACAATATAAATCAAATATACTATGAATAATAGATACAATTTAATAAAGTAATATTTCGATTTCATGGACTACTTTATCATTGTATTAGCCTTTCTTTTTACCTTATAAGTTTACATTCCTGTTTGCTTGCAGCTTACCTGAAAATAAGTCATAATTTTAACATTAAATAATAGCATGTGAGTGCGTTCCAGTTGTTAATTTCATGGTATTTTAATTGTTTATTTTTGGTCAGCAGGTTTGAGCTTTGAAAGATGGCATGTCAAATCATGCTGCCTCTGCTGCTTTTGGGCATAATCAGTGAGTATTTAATTAAATCAAATGCATTTAACTTCACTTTGATCATTTGTCAATTATGTTGATGCACTTGTCATATTCACCAAACAACCTAATGTTAACAATAATAAGAAATAATAAGGAATATTTATATTTGTTTTCATAGGTGCAGTGACTTGTCAATCGGGTAAGCTTTATTCCTGTTTGTTAGTTGCAAAAGCAAATGTGAAAAATAATTAAAATCTGTAGTGTTTGATTTTATTTTGTATATTGCATTGAATTCCTTGAAATTTCTTTTTGGTGAATAAATACGATTTTGATGATTATCATTATCTGATTCTGAACTGAATTCAGCCTGCCCCCTTCTTTACTGAAGTCACTTAGGAGAGAGGAGAAACAAATAGGGGTAAAGGGTTTTTGTTGTTGTGAAAGAGATGTCTTTAACAGTTCATTGAATATTGTGAGTTAACCTGCTGAACACTTTGTTTTTCACAATTAATGTGCATAAAGTATAGAAAATTCATCCTTTGATCATACTATAACCATCATGTTCACTTCTTAATACTGTCACAATTAGGTGTACCATTCCTGCTCGATTCTTATGTTTATGTTGCACTTTATTTTGATGCTGATCTCACTGAATTCCTTAAACTTGCTCTTTGGTGGTTTAATTTACATTTAGTCATTTTTCTGGGAGTGAAGCTGCTGAGCAAACACATTTGTGTCTTTCCACAATAGCTGCCAATGTAGCATTTGGCAACAAGGCCAATATTGCTTTATATTTAAAGTTTTTGTGACACACCTTTCCTTTTCCCCAGGATTCTTCTATCCAATATCTGGAACAACATGCCCTTTATCTGATGATGGAAGTTCACCACAGATTCCCTTACTACAACGTTTTGTTTACTTTGGACAGTCGTATAATCAGATTTATGTAAGAATAGTTTTATTAAACCTTCATATCTTTTGAATACATTTAGTGATTATTATATGTTTCACAGAGTAACAGACAAAGATGAATAAATGGTCAACAAAATAAATTTCAACTTTACTTAAATATGAGAGAAGTATTGAATCACTCACTTTTATTATTTATAAATTATAACAAATATGAATAATGAAATTGGGATGGTGGTAGTTAGTTCACTTTTTCAAGGTTTTGTATTTGCAAATGCAAAGGTGACTGAAGTTGCCATATACACAGGTTTATTGTAAAAATAATATTACTGTTTTTTTTTTTAACAGGTCAACAACAATGGACACTTGACCTTTACTGGTCCCTGGTATAGTTTCTCACCTCAGATGTTTCCAATACATGGCTCCTTAGACATCATTGCTCCTTTCTGGACAGATTTAGACACAAGACAAAATGGTCTGGTCTACTACGACCAGTTTACAAGTGGCAGTGTCGTCCAACGAGCTACACAGGACATTAACGCCTATTTCCCAACACTGAACTTTCATGCCAACTGGGTCTTTGTTGCAACATGGTATCAGGTGGCCTACTTTCCAACAACTGGAACGGTAACTCTTCTTTATCTAAATGTAGGAAACACATATTATGTGGCACACTTGTTGTTTTACCTTTTTTTTTAAAAAAAATGTAATTTCTTTTTTAGCAAACAACGTTTCAAGCAGTCTTGATCACTGGTGGCCAGTATTCATTTGTTCTGATGAACTATGGAAGCATAGCGGCAACAACTCGCAGTATAGAGGTTAGAACAGAAAAACTTTCGCATAACTCCCTTATTCCACACCTCTGCCCACAGACAACAACAACAGAAATATAAACCATACAACAACATAAATTTTGTTTATATTACATTTATATTTCAGGCTGGATATGACACAATCAATTCTGTTCATCATTACACCATCCCTGGATCCTTCAGCAGTAATGCAACAGGCAGTGACTCAGCTTTCAGTCTGGGCAGCAATGTCCACTTACCTGGTCGTTGGGCATTCCGGGTGGACTATGGATCAAGTGGCTGCACTTTCAATGGTAAGACCAGACTCTTTATACTGGTACATACTTTATAATAATTGAAATGTACTGTTTGGAGCCTTTAGACAAATGTTGTATTATTATTTTCTTTAAAGGTGAACCTGTGCAGCTGGGTGACTCTTTCTGGACTGACAGCACCTGTGCACAGAAGTGCACCTGCAGCTCAGCTGGCCTGCAGTGTCATAACCAACCCTGTAGCTTTTCCCAGATTTGCCAACAGACCTCCTTTCAATTTTCTTGCCAGACGGTTCAAAGACGAACCTGCACCATAAGTGGGGATCCACATTACTATACCTTCGATAATGCAGTGTTTCACTTTCAAGGCACCTGTACTTATGTTCTATCTGAGCAGTGTGGTCTTGAGCTGCCCTACTACAGAGTAGAGGGCAAGAATGAACACCGGGGCAGTACACTTGTTGCCTGGACACGACTGGTCAAAGTACATGTCTATAATGAAACAATTGAGCTTGTCAAAGGACGGACTGGTGAAGCTAAGGTTAGCAACGCACATTTTCCACTTGCTGATATGTTTTTAATTTAGTTCTTTTACAATTAAATCTCTACCCGCCTATCCCTTTACAGGTTAATGGAAACTTTGCAGCCACTCCAATATCCCTACGAAATAACAGTGTCCAGGTTTACCGGTCTGGCTTTTCTGTTGTTGTCAGTACTGACTTTGGACTGGAAGTATCCTATGACAACTACCATTATGTCACAATCAGCGTGCCCTACACTTACCAGAATGCAACATGTGGCCTTTGTGGAAACTTCAACAATGACCCCAGTGATGACTTTCGAACCCGCCAAGGTGTTGTTGTGAGCTCTGATGTGGTTTTTGCCAACAGCTGGCAAACATCAGGTGATGATGAGCCTGAATGTAATGTTCGATGTGGTGGCTTGAGTTGTGCTGCCTGCACTGAGGATCAGAGAGAGTTATACAGCAATGCAGACCACTGTGGTATCCTTTCGAGCACCTCTGGACCGTTTGCTGTTTGCCAACAGCGACTTCCTCCACAGAGCTTTGTAGAGAGTTGTGTGTATGATCTGTGTGTAGGAGGGGGATACCAACCCATTCTGTGCCAAGCCCTGAATGTGTACGCAAGTCAGTGTCAGCAGAATGGTATCCAGCTGCCAAACTGGAGAAGACAAGGCTTCTGTGGTATGTCCATCAGTTTACTTTAATCCAAATACTAGCTGGAGAAAATGTCTATGATATTAAAATCAAGTGTCTTCTTTTTGTCTAGAAATCCCCTGTCCTGCCAACAGCCACTTTGAGCCCCAAGGCTCTGGATGTCCAGCTACTTGCATCAATCCCAATTCCACCCAGAACTGCCCTCTACCTGCTCAGGAGAGCTGTGTCTGCGATTCAGGCTACATCCTCAGTGGTGGGGTCTGTGTTCCTCAGGCTGAGTGTGGCTGCAGCTTTGAAGGTCGATACTACCGCTCTGGAGAAACTGTAATACTAGGTGATGACTGTGGGAGACGTTGTAGCTGCAGTCACGGCTCCATGACCTGTCAGTCCTATGGATGTGGCCCACTTGAAACATGCAGTGTGGAGCAGGGAGAAAGAGGATGCAGACCTAACAGCTATGCAACCTGCTGGATAAGCGGCCCAGGGTCATATCATACATTTGATGGAGTAACATACCAGTATCCTGGAGCATGTCGACTGACTCTTGCCAAAGTGATGGAGTCTTCTCCTCGCTCACACTTTGTAGTGACAGTGGAAAAAGATCCAAGAGGCCAACAAGGTTTTGTCAAGGTGCTAAATGTTGAAGCTGAGGGAACACGCGTGTCCATTGAAATGACAGAAAGCAGCACAGTTCATGTAAGTAATTTGATCAATTTATCTCAATCGTAATGCCTCTATATTTTAAGGATCTGATTCAGCCACTTCTCATGTGGTTACAAGTAGGAATGGAAATATTTATACTTCTGCAAATGTAATAGTACACCACTCTGTTTAAATCTTGTTTCTTAAAAGAATGAATGTGATTGGCCCTTTAGGTTGATGGTCAACTCATCAGATTACCATTTGGCACAGCATCCAGCCAAATCCAAGTCTACCGCAGCAGCATTAACAGCATCATTCTTCGCACCTCTTTCGGTGTAACTGTGCAGACAGTCTTCCCTCACTTTGTGCGTGTAACTGCACCTGGCATTTACAATGGATCACTGGGTGGACTCTGTGGTGATTACAATGGTCAACCACATGATGACTTCCGCACACCCAATGGCACGGTGGTCAGTAGTTCTCAGGACTTTGGGGACAGCTGGCGAGATGGCTCACTCTCCGCAGACTGTGTGGACAGTGGAAATTCAAATTCTAATCCAAACTCTAGTGAGCAGTGTGGCATTCTTGTCTCCCCACATGGCCCCTTTTCCCAGTGCTGGGCCACTGTAGACCCACAACAGTATATGGAATCATGTAGGGAAGTGATTAGAACCTCTAGAAATCCAGCGTCAGTACTTTGTCAGTTCCTACGAGATTACGTACTAATATGCCAACAGAGGGGTGTTCCCCTGAGAGACTGGAGGAACGCAACTGGCTGTGGTAAGCATTTACCCTCCCCTTGTATTAAGTCTGGATGTCAAATAAAAGTAACCTGTTTAAATCATTGTGTTTACCTTTCTCTAGTGCCAACCTGCCCTCTAAACAGCCATTATGAAGTCTGTGGAAGCTCCTGTCCTTCCACCTGCCCTAGCCTTTCTTTCCCTTTCACCTGTGACACTGTGTGCCAGGAGGGTTGCCTGTGTGATGATGGTCTTGTCCTCAATGGCAACCAGTGTGTGCCACCAACATCCTGCGGATGCTATCACCAAGGACGTTACCGTCAGGGTGGTGAACAGTTCTTGGATGGAGAGGAATGTCAAAGCTTGTGTACCTGTGATGGTACAACTGGGTTAGTCCAGTGTGTCCCCAACTCCTGTGGTCCCCAGGAATCCTGCCGTGTGGTGGGGGGTGAGGTTGGCTGCCATTCCAACCCACCTGGCACATGCTCTGCTTCTGGAGATCCTCACTACTACACTTTTGATCACAAGGCATATGACTTCCAGGGAACCTGCCGCTATGTTTTGGCAACGGTTTGCAATGTCACTGATGAACTCCACCAGTTTTCTGTGGAAGCCAAGAATGAACCACTGAGTGGGTTGTCAGTTTCTATCACAGCTGAGGTTTTCGTGAATGTTTTCCGGCTACCAAATGCGTATGTCTAGAGACAACAGAGGTATTGTTGAGGTGAGCTAGTCATATTCATATTCATGATTTTTAAAACTGCAGATAGTCAGGGTGTTTAATCCAATTACATGTAAAAATGCACCATACTTCCACTATTTGCATATATCAGTCAATAGGAAAGAAACAAATGTAAAGTAAAGAAATGGTTAAGATATGCCTGATGTTAGTTACATTTCCCATTCAGTAACACATTTTTCCAATTTTGTTTTTCCAATCATATAGGTAAACGGCATAACAAAAAATGTACCAGTTTCCTTGAATGGAAGTCTTGTGTCTGTCTCTGCCAGTGGATCCTACACAATCATCCGAACAGATTTTGGTCTCAGTGTCTCATATGATGGATGGAGTACAGTGTCCATCTCTGTTCCTTCAAATTACAGGTGCATTCACATTATTTAGTTTTATCTATTCCATGTGCAGTTATACTTTGTATTTGACCCTTTTTTTGTTACATTTATCTTTTTCTTTTTTTGTGCATCAATCGTCAATTTTTATACCTTATACCTCTTTATACCTACTTAACTGCTCCTGGCACTTATTGTTTCTTAAATCATTATCATCAGAGAAAAAACATGTGGACTGTGTGGAAATTTCAATGGAAATTCAAATGACGACTTCCTCACTCCAACTGGACAAATAGTCACCACTCCAGATGAGTTTGGGACCGCTTGGAAGGCAGCAGGAAACTACACCTGCAGTGGTGGATGTGGTTCCTCCTGCCAACGATGTAGCAATGAACAACCTGCTAGAGCTCAGTGTCAAGTCCTTCAAGCAGCCGACGGCCCCTTTAGTTTCTGCCATGAGCAGGTGGACCCAACACCATATTTCAATGACTGTGTGTTTGATGTGTGTGTGTCGGGAAGTCGAAGTCAAGATCTTCTGTGCAGAGCCATTCAAGCATATGTTAGTGCCTGTCAGTCTGCTAATGTTCGAATCTACCCTTGGAGACAGAACACCACCTGCAGTAAGTAAAGGAGTTAATGTCTTGTATCAAAGTGCCAGCAATCATAATATTCTACATATGGTCTTAATTTAATGACTTAGGTTGTGTTTTCAATTTACTACTTATACTGTTCTTTGCAATATTTAATAAATTAATTAATAATTTCCTCAATTATTTAGCAATCAACTGTCCAGCCAACAGCCATTATGAGTTGTGTGGAACAGACTGTGGCCACACTTGTGGCAGCCCCATTAATGCCACCTGTGCACAGGTTTGCTCTGAGGGCTGTTTCTGCAATGAAGGCTTCAGGAGGAGTGGGACAAGCTGTGTCCCTGTGGGCAGCTGTGGGTGCCAGCATGATGGTTCCTACTATAATGTAAGTCATGACGATGATGCAAATTAATGAAACATCAGATTTGAATCACTGTGCTGAAATGAATGGTGTAAAGATTGTTCATTGTATGTGGTCAACACTAGAAATACCTAAAAACCACAACACATTTGTGGTTTGATTGTCATGGAATTATTTAAAAGAAAAAAACACAAAACAAAATGGCAAAAAAAACATTTTCTGCTGCAAAGGAATTATGAATAACTCACATTTTTTTTAACCATCTACACATTTTTGTAGGCATATTCAATTAAATTCATTATTATTTACATAGCGTAAAATTGCAATAGAAGTCATCACAAGGCACCATACAGTGAAAGGTTTAAGACCCTACAAAGTCTAATTGTAGAAAGAACTATATAGAGAGGCCAACAATCTGACAATTGAACAAGTAGCAACAATGAAGAGGAAAAACTCCCTTTAGAGAAAGAAACCTCCAGGCACATGTTGGGCGGCCATGAGCCTCGACCGGTCGAGGTGAATGGACAGAGACAGACTTTACATCTGTTTTTGTACTAAATTAGATATAAAGTTGTAGAATTCAGTTAAAAACAACAATGAATATCCAGTGTGGATGGTAAGAGTGAGGCTGTCAAATGAGTTACAGTAAAACCATTTTTAGATCTAGACTCAATAAGCCGGAGTGGAAAATTGCTTCTACTCCTCCACTATTCTGCCTCTTTTCCAATAACTATTTTCTTCTTGTTTTCCACATACTACAGGCTGGTGAGTCCTTCTGGACAGAGGGTTGTTCCCAGAGATGTGAATGTCATGGTCCCAATGACCTGCGCTGCTCTGCTACATCTTGCACTCCTGCACAACAGTGCACCATCAGAAATGGTCAGCTGGGCTGTTTTGATGCTATGTCTACATGCACTGTGTGGGGAGACCCACACTACATCACCTTTGATGGAGCACTGGCTCATTTCCAGGGCACATGCTCTTATATCATCACTGAGAGCGTGAGCTATGACATCCGTGAAACCCAGTTTCAGGTGGCAGCCACCAATAATCACCGTGGAAACAATGTTGTGTCCTTTGTATCAGCAGTGGATATTTATCTCTCAAGACAAACAGAGAGTGTGTACATCAGGATCGGAGCCAACACAAAATTAACGGTAAACTCTTTATTACTTACTTATTTAGCTCATATAACTGTGTGGTTTAAACATAGCTAAGCTTGTCTGTCTCTGTAAAATCTGTCATCCCTCCAGGTAAATGGAAGTGAGGTTTCTGTCCCCACCACTGCAGGAACATTAGCTAGTATAGTAAGACAGGGAAGCTACATCATGGTTGATGCCACAGACCTGACAGTTCAGTTTGATGGTCAGAGCACCTTACTGGTCCGAATTGGCCAAAACCGCAGAAACAAAGTCACTGGGATGTGTGGAAACTTCAACGACAACCCTGCAGATGACAAAGTCTTTCCCAATGGAACTTTGGCACAAAATGACTTTCAATTTGGAAACAGCTGGAAGGCAAACACAAGCCAACCAGGGTGAGCAGCTGTAGAAAGGTTGTAGGGCATTCATATACTATACATACTACAAAACATATGGAATAGATAATCAACCAAATGTCTTTTCTAGATGTGGATCCACCGATGTAAGGAATGATGATGGACAGAACAACTGTCGCTTTAGGGAAGAATACTCAGAGCTTTGTAGCGTCATCACCAACACCAGTGGCCCATTTGCTGCCTGCCACCAGCACTCTAATCCAGAGCCATTTTTCAGTTCCTGTGTCTATGATCTCTGCCTGTACACTCCAGCCAACAACATGCTGTGTTCTGCTGTGTCAGCATATGAGAGGACCTGCTCAGTTTTGGGACTGAACATCTCTGACTGGCGTTCGGCTTTGTCTTGTGGTATGTTTGCACTGGGTTTATGCCTGTCCTAATTGTGGAAATAGATCATTTCAGTTTCACGTTCTGTTGCCTTGTTTAATTTGCATCATTTATCCCCACCTTTCATAGCTGAATCAGATCCCTGTGAAAGTCTGAACTGCACAGACTATGAGTGGTGTGGTCAAAAGGACGGTGTGTATGGCTGCTTCTGTGATGAGCACTACCCTCGACCCAACAATCAGAGCTATGGTCAGAGCAACATCTCTTAAAATGCTGCTTTGTCTTGTTTGTTTTTTTGGGTCTTTGAATTGACTTTGTTTAACTGTACAATGAGTAGTAGCTATTTCTTAAATATGGTGGTATGGTCATTGAATACAGAACAATAGATTTCACTCACGTTTAAGTTAGAGTCAAAACACTAAACATTTGGTACCTAACAATTTAAACCTACAGACTTGTTCATAATATGTTGTAGCCCATTTTTTTAAATATCCACCTTCACAACTTTCTCAAACTACAGTGGATTTAAATTAGATGTACAAAACTATAGATTCTAAATTGTATGTTGATCTTTCTCTTTCATAGACTCGTCCATTGCTTGTTCCAGTAGCTCAGGCACCATGTCAGTGTCGCGCTGTCAGCTTTATGAGGCTGGCTTTGACTTTAGCGCCCTCCATCTTCGGGATAACTCCTGTAGGGGAACTGTCCAGGACGGACGACTGTTGTTCCATTTTGACAATGATAACCAGCTTTGTGGAACAGTCCTCAAGGTGCAGTCATTACACCACAGATTTCTCAATGCTGGCTAAGTACAGTTTTAGTTATTACAACTACTCAACTAATACCACTTTTTCATTTTAACCTAAAGAGCAATGGAACACATTTCATGTATGAGAATGCCATTGAGGGCAGTGTGGATC